>NC_056731.1:1148956619-1149121619 GCF_019279795.1 Protopterus annectens
TAATGGACTTCCAGTCAAGACAGAAGTGATACCTATCTATCATCTTTCCTTCCTGACCCCTGCATCCACAAGAATTCATCTCAGCAGGACTGTATTATTGAGGAAGGTAGGAGGGAAGGGCAAGAGGAGGAGCATTGCGAACTGATGACCAATGTTCCATGAAACTCCTTTTTTGCATTTCTAAGCATCATTGTTCATGTCAGATCTGGTGGCAGACAACCAAGTTTAAAGTGAACCAACTATTCAGCAAGTCGGTTCTGATACGTTAACAGTTACAAAAACACTTTTCATCTTGTGCTGTAAAAAGAAGGTATGGTGTGTGTGGGTGGGGGGTGGGGGGTTCTGCACAGACATAAAACCTTCCTGAACCACAAATGTTTTTATTCTGACATGTGGGCTGCAATGTGGTTCAGTGGGAAAGATTTCTACTTCATAGTCCTAGGGTTCAAAAGCATGGTTCCAGTCTCCAGCCCAGTAACTGTGTGTGTGTGTGTGTGGGAGTGAGTGTGAGTGTGTGAGTGAGTGAGTGAGGATTTTCCACAATACTCCGGTTTCCTCACGCCTTCCAAAAAGCAAGCTGGTTGGCTGGCTATTCAAACTGTTGTTCCTGCCTTTGTGGCATGAATGATAAGAAAAAATGCTCGGAGACAGATGACCTCACCTACATGGATAACAAATTTAAGTTACAAGAAAAAAAGCTTTTAAGTTTCTGTGGCAGTCAGTACTGTTTTACCCCTGGAAGGGAGGGATAAGTCAAGCACTGCAAAGTTTTTTTTTTTTTTTTTTTTTTTTTTTTTTTAGGGGTTGGGTGGGTGGCCTAATGCTTAAGGTGTTTGCCTTATAAACACAAGGTGCAGGGTTTGAGTCTCATAAGGGATAATTGGCTAGGCTTAAAATGGCTCGCAAGGGCAGTTAGCTTAGTACTAATCTATGAACCTATGAACAGTTCCCCTTTCTGTGTTCTGTCAGCTCAAGCTTTCTTTCAGGAATTAGAAACGTAGAGAGAGAAGAGCCCTGCAGCTAATTTGTTCGCTTTCAGGGAAGCCTCATCAGCCCACTTATTGCCCTGTAACTTAACAGTTGGGCATTAGGAAGCTGGACAAATGCTTGTCTAAAGAGGTAGTTTCTTAATTCCTCCCTGTAGGCAGCTTGCAGGCTCATGAAAACTCCTGGTCGGGGGAGAGAGACATGCACGCTCCAACATATACCAATCTCAACTGTGCAAGCAGTGCTTCTAAAGCAGGAGCTTGCCTGACCTTGCCCTACTTTAAGCGTCTACCCACTAGCAGGGACTGCTAATGTGGCAAGTTAGTTACCTCCCTCCCCCAAGAACAAGCAAGCTGATGGTCTGCTCAAGATAATCCTTCCCTGCCCAATCTCTCCAGTGAATGTGGGTCAGCCTGGATTAAGTAAGGACTTAATCCCTCTAAGCCAAAGACTGGAAGCACTGCACAACTGCTAACAGAAAAAATACTAGTGCGAGTGGGGCATTAGTCATAACTTTGAGGTAAGTTCAAGGGTCCACATTTTGAAAACTTGATGTCCTTCTGCCTTTTACACTGAGCTGCAGTAATCTCAAAAGCAGTATATTTTAGAAATAAGGGGTTTAAGGTTTAGCCTACACTGGGATGCAGAACTGCAGCCTGTTGGAAAAAAGAAAAAAAAAAAAAACCCTCTAATACCCCATTTTCAAAATTACAGACCCTCAAAATTTCAGCAGAAGGCTGTTTGTGAACATACTTATAAAAATATATGTTTAATACAATGATTACTTCAACAGTATCACAGAGTACATCCCTGGATAACTAAATTACTGCTGGACGTCCACCATTCAAACCAAACTTCCAAATAGAGGACAACAGCAGGATGCATGCAAGAAAATGTACAAAAGGTTGTGCCACCTATTTTTTTTTTTTTTTTTTTTACTTTTTTTTGTGAGAATGTGAGCCTCTAGAGCCTGGTAGCCATTCATTGCCCAGACTGTAAGTTCTTTACACATTACATAGGCATAACAGATGCCAGGGCAAGTTTCTTCTCTTACAAAATTTGTCATTTCCTAATCATACCAGAGAATAATGAAGGCTCTCAGGAGCAGTGGGACACAGCAATACTGCATCAGTAATCCTTGTAACTGAAGTACTGTGTGACGAATATGCACAAATGGTTGTATTACGTTTACCATGAAGATCACCACTGAACCATCATTTACAAAGCTTGAGAAGATTACTAAAGTGGTAGTACGCTGAGAAAAGAAAACCTGCAACACTGCAGTCAGTGACAAATCCTGCATAGCTTCTTGAGTGCATGCCTAATTTATAATGACACAATTTGTTAATATAGGAGTACGATTCTTAGAGTGCGAGGTCCCAGATTAAAATCGTGGACACGCCCAGCAATTTTGGGGGCAGCATAAAGGAACAGTGGAAAACTCCTTTTTTAAAGCTCCAGGATCTAAGACTCAACATGAACCTCTGTTCACTGACTATGCAGATTTTTTTCCAGTCTGGCAACTAGCAGAGTATTAAGGCTACGAGTTTGCCCCCAAACCTCCATTTGCCTGCTATGCAACTCCTAGCAAGTCACTTAACACTGCTTTGGGGGCAATAAGGAAATTAGGCTACATTCTACAATGGTGTCCTTAACTGCAAGCTTGGTAATTATTTAAGAACCTGAGAAGCTGAGGATGGAAATCCACGTGAGTGCTTCAAAAAACTTTGAGCTGAGATGTTGTGGTGGTCAGTACCCTTGTATTTAAGACCTTGACTTTCCTGAGTTCTTTATATGGTAGTCATACCTCTCAACTTCCAGATTTTTGTAGAATGTCCAGATTTTTGACTCATATTTTTGGTCTGTTTCTCATAAAATGGTTTTCTGGCAAATCACTTTCAAATAATTGATGACTAAAGTCCGAAAATAATGACAAACATTTGAGTGTCAGGCTTTATATCCTTCAGAAAATTCATGGTAATGCAAAATCTATTATTCTATCAGATATTTAAATATTGCTCTTAGAAACTGAAAATGTGGCCATTTTGAGGCCTTTGTCCTCCCATTATTTATGGCTTTGTCCAGATTTCTTGCTCTAAGAAGCTGACAGTTAAGCCAGACATTTAGAATAGGTTTGCATGGGCACAAACCTGCCCTGGCTTGAAGTCTTTTTTTTAACACCTCATCTATCCATGCATGTCCACCAGGTAAAAACTCTCTTGTTTTGAAGTTTTGGGTGGAAGACTAAAAGAAATGTCTCGACTCAGACCCAGTTCTGATAATTTGAGAACGAAGTGAAAATATGTAGCTACAATAAGGGCCCGATGAGGTATAGTTCTGGTGTTAAACAAAGCACAAAAGTGACAGCGAGGGACGTCGTGGTCTGGGCCTAAGTAAGTGATGCAGTAAGAATGAAAGTCTCAGTGTGGTATTTGCTTTCCACAGGTGAAAGAATTGTTAACTTTTTCTGGCATCGGTTAGAGCAAGAAAATAGGATCCCCAATGGGGTCCTTAGCTATAGAAGACTTCAGCTTCAATTCAGAAGACAAAACTCAGGTAGCGGTCGACTGGCACTTGTGCGAACTGCTTCTGCTTTGGGCTCCTCAGCAAGGAAGACTGATGCAATGGCGTCGGCTGCCTTACTTTATACTACTGACGACCTGACATCAGTCCTGAAGCGACAGCATCTGACGCAGAAATACTAAGCAGAGGGCTACCCTGGCAGGGATAACCCAAATGTGATGACTACAACAGTGAAACACGAAGAACATCTAAACCAAAATGGCATACTACTTACTACCCATGTGGAAATCTGTGTAAGGTTCTTGACATATCAAGGATTGCAGTTCTGATATTCTTTTGGCTGAGTAATACAAAGTGTTCTCCGTTGTACAGGATCCAATAAAGGCAGTCCCACGAACCATTGATGGATAATCAAAGTAATAACAGTAATTCTCCGTCAGAAAGACTATTCAGTCCACAAACAAACAGTAATTGTATAAAATTTATTAAAATACAATGCGATGTAGATTTTGTGCTTTCATTTCCAATACAGGAAACTTCATCAGAATCCTTTTGGCTAAGGTTCTTGCTTTCAGAAATCGTTACATTCTAGGTTAGGAATCTGACTCCAACTGGTTTGGAGAAAGCTGTGTCCATTATAAAGCTGGAGATCCAATGTTGTGGCCTCTTTGCTGGTCTCAAGTAAAGGACTCAATTTAAAAACTGCTTGACTGTAGGAATTAGTGTCAGTGGGAACAGGCACACCATAATGGCTGACAAGTGTATGTATACAAATATATCGGGTCTGTCAAACAGTGCAAAACATCCTTAAAGCCTGCCTTAGGATGAATGGCTTTGGTGGTAAACAAGAAGAAAGGCTTTTCCTCTTCATCAGACATTTTCTGGTAGCAGGCTTTCTACCATCCTACAGTACACACAGCACTTTGTTTGGTGAGGAGTCCCAGAAGGGGCTACATTTACAAGTTGTCAGACTGCGAGACTGAGGCTGAGGCTGTTAGGATGGAATTTCAGGGTTTCCCGTGTCATGTATAGGAGATTGGAAGTATACACGATTACTCCCTGCAAATGCTGTACTAGTTGGGAGAACCAATGCTGTCTTGATTAAATTGACACCAGTAGGATAAGAACCGCCCTATCTTATCTTGACTTGAGGGGTACCTTGTGGAAAAGGAAAAATACAGGTGGTGTACAATAACTCCCTTTTTGAACTGAAAAAGCATTCACTGCTAAGGCATCCTTGCACAGACAGCTGGTGCATAACTTCCTGAATTGGTGAAATCAAACAGGAAGCAAACAAGTTTATCTCTAGGGTCCCCCACTACTACACTAAGTATGTGGACCTTTAAGTGCAGTCTTCTCTTGTGCAGGTCAAAGGTGGACCTGTTAAGCTGCTTTGCCGAGGATTTTCTTTTATATGTATACATATCTTTACTAAATCATATTTTAAGATGCAGCATGAGTTCATGTTTGCAGAAGATCTCCGACATAAGCGGATGTAAAGCTTACAGATGAATAGTCCACTGGATACACACTGTAGGTGATTACCACTACACCATAAATCTGGTAGGAGGTTTCAACTTGTTTGCTGACACACCACATCATAGTGGTGATGTTCAATTCTTTAGGACTCCACTGCAAAACTGAAAACTTGAAATGGATAAATTAGTGTTAGCAACTTCTTGACACCATTATGCCTGGTCCTTCCACCTCCCCTGGGATTTCAAGGATCTTGTATGAGCTCCCGAGGCACAATCAGATGAATCTCGTCAGGTGTTAGGATTTCCATAGGGGGGTTATGAACAGCACAATGTGATCAACATCTGAGATACCTGCTACCTAAACAACTTTTGGCTTCAACAGATATGAGCAGTATTAAGTTTGCCATTGGGTGAAAGTGTTACTGCCTTGGGTTCCTCAGGTACTACTGGATATCCCGCATGTGAACTCTGAAGAGAGGTATCATAAGGGTGGAGGTAGCTGACACACATCCAAGTGCCTCCAGGATTCCTACTGTCATACTGCGAGATTCTTGCTGTCATGTAGGATTCCTCTGCTGCTTACAGAAAAGAGCTCAGGAGAAAAATCTTTCCTGGAAGAAGGGGTGGGATAGTCTCCTCTCCTCAGTATTCAGAATGCTCCATGGTGGGTGTTCCTATAGGAGTGCTTAAGGTCGGATGTCAGAAAATGAATGCAAACTAAAGCAGACTACAGGCAGTATAGCACAGGGCTTTCTACTTTTCAGCAGGGGCCTGCATTAGGCAATCATAAAGGTCTGGGTAAACCCAAGTACCTCTCAATCCGAGAAGGGCAAAGACTGGAGAGACAGTCATCGGTAAACAAGCTAGGAGCAGAGGACAGCTCGTGGTGCAAGGAGGTAAACTAAAAATGCTGTGTCCCTCCAATAAACTTGAGTAACCTCCTTGTTTCCTGCAATGGGGATATGAAGACAGACATTCTTCATAGCCAGGGGGATTATGAAAGCACCTGGCACTAAAAAGGATTATACAGAGTTAGCATGAGTCTTCCTTTCTCAGATAACAGGAAGAGTCTAAAAGTAAAATCTTCTCCCCTGTTCTATGGAGAGGGCATTCTTTCCACTGTGACAAAGAACATTTAACAACATTTTGTTAAAGGTAGTCCTACAGGGCAAAGCCCATTTTCAGACAGGACCCAGAAGAGAAAAAAAGAAAAGGAAATGCACACAAAGATATCGTACTAGTACAGGATACCAGCTTTGTGACTGATACATACACACATTTAGAAACAAAACTAATATAAAAATTGTTAAACAGAATTACAGTTTAGCTCAGATAAACACTTAGAGTCAGCAAAGAATAAAATGTTTGCGGAAAACGAAATTTGGAAAACTAACCAAGATAGATATGTCAGGAAATTGTAGGCTGGTGGGGCAAGGAAGGTACAGAAAACGAAGTAACTAGGCATAACTGTAATAGAATTAACTGTAAGCAGATTCTGCTGAAATATGGTAAAGGAAGCTAGAATGATTAAATTAGGTGATGCCACATTTTCAACAGGTTAATTTAATACTGACAATGGATTTACATGCACTTTTAAAGATCAAATACAAAGGCGCACAATGCAATTCAGTATTATGAGTCTACTTCTACCTTGGTATAAGCATTTTTTTTCTAAGGGCTAACCCTTTAAAAATAAATTTTCAATAATGTTGCCAGTGGCATTCTTAGCTTTTCTTGTCTGCATTTTTGCAAGGCATAAGAAAGAATAGTTGTGTAAAATCTTACCATAACCATAGCTGTCCCTTCTCTTCCATGTTGCAGTATTCTAGTTGTGGGATTTCCTGCCCAAATGTGATTCGTACGTTGGCTCCTATACAAAAGCTTCAGCTTGGGGACGCCAGACATAAGGCCATAAACGTGATCAAGTCTCCAGAGCATGGGCATGATTCGCTAGGGCAATCCTACAGGGCTTTTTAGAATCCTCTTCAGCATCCACCACCCTCTCATCCATCTAAGCTGTGGTACTCTCCCGCAACTAGAATACTGCAACATAGGAATAGAAGGACAGAGAATATTTGTGTAAAATCTTACCATAATCATAGATGTCCTTCTCCTCCATGTGGCAGCATTCCTTCCCACCCATCATTACTCCCAATTCATTCTCCTTTATTCCCAGCTAATACTTGGACCTATTTATACTTCTGAAGGACACCAAGGTCACATACCTGTTTCCACTGGCATTCCTCCTGCTGGGCCTCCTTCTCTACCTGCTGGCCTTCAAGTTCTGAGGATTGTGCGTGCAGATGTCACATTTAAGACCCCTGGTTTATGGCCTTATGTCTGACGTCCCACGCACGCTGGAACAGCCAAGCTGAAGTTTTTGTATAGGAAACGACGTATGAGTCGCCTGAGGGCAGGAAAACCCACAACTAGAACACGGCAACATAGGAATAGAAGGACATCAGACCATGCAATAATGGCACTGCAGGTGAACTGTTTTTGTTTTAGTGGCACATATTTAGTAGTGCAGTTAAAGGAACAAATTCTCCTTACCTCTTCACATGTAACCCTTAAACTACTGCACATATGGCATGCTTGCCAGTTAGCTGCCCTACTTTATTCTTTTTACTTGATGTAGGAATCAGGTTAGCTACAGCCTGAGAAAACTATTCCGATATCGCATGACTAAAAACATGGAACATTTGGAAGGCCATTCTACACCCCCCCTTCAGTGTTTCCCTGTGAAAAGGCAATGAGAGTTGGGAGAAACTAACGGCAAACCTGAGACAGGCAAGGTTGTGCTGCATCTGACCAGAATTAGCACTGCTGAATCTTTGCAATACAGACAGAGCCACTAAGGTCTCATGTTTTCTTCCTGCAGCATTGCACTTTTGGAGTTTCTAGTGATAAAAATAACACCATGTCTTTCTGCCAATATTTCTGTCCCCACATCCAAACCAGCACGGGAACCAAGACTGAAATGATAGACTATCTTGATGCACTATACTCCTATTTTCTGCATTTGTTTTGTGAGAAAAATAGACTGAAAAAAGATGGTTAAGATTCTTAAACTGTATAATGGGCCTAAAGAAGTCAAAACAGCTTGCCCATTTGTTATCCTGAATGAAAAGAGTCAAGTGGTGAAGCAGCAGGTTAAACAGGGTAGAGAGTTCAGTAAGAGCAATATTGTGCAGTACTGTTGGCAAAGTACATTGGCAACTTAATGCAAGGATACAAAGCAGCAGTTCATGTACAAGTAGCTCATTTATATGTGGAACAGGTGGTGTTGGGCGACTGGGCTGCTGCAGTGTACATGAGCTGTCGCATACAGAAGGAAGACAGATTTCATAGTATGTCACTTCTACAAGTACAATACATCTCCTGGGAAATCGGGCATACCTTCTTAGCAATGGAAATGGACCTTCACCAGCTCCACTGCTGTAGAGATAAAGCCTCTGACTATGACCCAGACAAAGTTTGATTAGCAGTTTGGATATCTACTGGAGCTGCTGCAGGGGAGGAAAGGAATGACTGGGTTTAGGTTACTCACCGCCTCTCTTCAGGTAGGGGTGTGATGTGTGTTGAGATGCACACTCTCTGGTAAAGTCCCCAGTGTGCACAAGGGATCATACAGAAATGCTCTTTTCCAAGAGGTCTAGGAATAACTACTTCAAGCAATGCAGAGGCATGGATATGGTAGTGTACCACAAAAGTCCAATAAATGCCATCCATCTTGGATACCAACAACCACATGTGGGCAGAGCTAGGACTCAAAAATCTTGGTCTTCCTTCCAGATACTGGTATGGTCATTGAAATCCTCACACTCAGGGGACAAAATAAGCTATAGAGCTCTTACCCATGGGGAACAAATGACTAAGTCTTGATGGTCAGCTGTGAACTAGGAAAACATTTTACAGATTTGACACTATGCACCATTCATTTATTGAATGATTGGCTATTAATTGATTGCTCCCATGTTATCTACCAAGTCCTCTCTTCTTGGGCCTAGCTTGCTTAATTCCTTCAAAGGAAGGATGTGTGCAGAGACAGTCTCTTTGGTAAAATCATCAGTGTACACCAGGGATCATACAGACATGCTAAATTTCAAGGGGCCTAGGAATGAACTGCACCATGTCACAGTGACACATGGGCATGGCAGTGCATCACAAAGGCCGAAACCATGCCAATCCCTTGGATACCAACAACCAAGTGTGGGAGGAGTTAGGGCCTAAATCAAAAATCTTGTGTCTTCCTTCCAGATACTGGTACCAGTCCTAGTATGTTCATCAAAATCCTAACAACCAGGAAACAAATAAGCTATACAGCTCTTACCGGGGGGAGCAAATGAGTAAGTCTTGATGGTGAGCAGTGAACTTGAGAAAAGATTTGCAGGCCACTGTGCAGTACTTATGTATTTACTGATTGACTATTAACATATTGCTCCTGTCTCATCTGCCAAGCCTCTGTTCAGCTACGATGTGTATGTTAGCCCAGCAGATGGGCTGGAGAACAGGCACATTTTCAGCTACAACTCATACCTCACAAGGGGCAAGCATCTGTCATTACAGCCAAAATAATTTCCAACCAATAAGTCAGTGCAATTCAGCCAAGTGATAACTGCAAAACCTTACTGATTACAGAGGTTAAGCTTACAAAAAGTGTAAGTTGCATACAGACCCATACAACCAACCCTAAGCTTATGTAGTGTAACACCCGTCAGTCTGCTTTACGTTTTTCATAATCTTCTATACTCATTTCCCTGCGTCAACTTGACCAGTGATAGCTCATCCATCACATATGTGAATGATACTTACCTCTACAGTGCATTAATAGGACTGTACCTTGTCAGTAAAGAAATTTCATTAACTGTTAGAATTACAAGCAAATAAGCAACTGGATTAAAAAATGTTCACATTAAAAATGTCTGACAAATTACACAACACATTAAAGAAACATATTTAAAATAACAAGAAAAAAGAAATTAACAGACTCCACCTGCAAAAATCTAGTTCAATCAAATGCTGAAGGAGACAAAAGAAAGAAAAAAAAAGCCAAATGACAAAACATTTCATTTAGTCAAAAGAAGCTGCTGCTGCTTTGGTCCTAACATATGATGGTGTCACTAAAACCCAAATAAGAGCAGTGAAAAGACAGCTAGAGGGCTGTACAGGTCAAGGTTAAAGAAATATAAACATAAATGGCTAACAAACTGATCCCCTCTACTGGAAAAGGGTTATTAGGTACTCTCTTTCTGAAGGAGTCTGAAAGACCCAGGCATACTGAACTCCATGGTTCTGTGTAGAAGAGGAAGCCCTAAAGTATGAACACAATGTTAACCCATTTGGGGAACCTGGTGGTGCCTGGCTACTTGAAGGATAAAAGGGGCCAATAAACATCTTGCATCACCTCACCAGCACCACAAGAGCAGCGTGTCTGCTCATTCAACTAGTGAATAGTTTAAGAACAGGCTTTCATCCGTTTGCTGTGTACTGTGACAACTAAGTAAATGAAAGCTTGCATTTCTTTTCCAGAGCAGAAATTAGGAATACTGGTACAGGGCACTGAGGAATCACAGAATAAGTACAACCAATGAAAGTGGAAATAGGGCTTACTGTGCATGTTTGCATGGGCATCTGCACCAGTGGCCCATGCTGGTGCATGTGAAATAATTCCTGCTTTAAAACTTCAGCTTGGCCAACTAAAAACTTGGTTATATTCAACTGGACGTATAAGAGAATTTAAGTACCTTTATTTGCTCTTTTTTTTAAAAAAAATACAGTATTTAATTTGAGTGTTGAAGGAATTTTTAACTGAAGTTATTCTGCTCTTCAGTAACTTGAACTGAAGCTAGTGTTGGCTGAATTTTGTTATTTGCTAGTAATTACAGGTGTGGGGGTAGCCACATTCTTTGATTTCCTGTCCTTGCATATTTAAACTGGTGCATGTGAAATAATTCCTGCTTTAAAACTTCAGCTTGGCCAGCTAAGAACTTGGTTTTATTCAACTGGACGTATAAGAGAATTTAAGTACCTTTATCTGCTCTTTTTTCTTTTAAAAAAATACAGTATTTAATTTGAGTGTTGAAGGAATTTTTAACTGAAGTTATTCTGCTCTTCAGTAACTTGAACTGAAGCTAGTGTTGGCTGAATTTTGTTATTTGCTAGTAATTACAGGTGTGGGGGTAGCCACATTCTTTGATTTCCTGTCCTTGCATATTTAAACTGGTGCATGTGAAATAATTCCTGCTTTAAAACTTCAGCTTGGCCAGCTAAGAACTTGGTTTTATTCAACTGGACGTATAAGAGAATTTAAGTACCTTTATCTGCTCTTTTTTTTTAAAAAAATACAGTATTTAATTTGAGTGTTGAAGGAATTTTTAACTGAAGTTATTCTGCTCTTCAGTTAATCTTAGTGGCATTGAAACTGCCCGCCCCTCAGCCTGCCTCTGGGCCCATCTCATTTGCTCACTCAACTGAGTGCAGTGAGATAATATTCTGATTTCAGGCACTCCTACTGTGTACAAAGAGAGCATCTGGGAAATAGAAAAAAAAATTAAGCTTATTTCCTGCCTTTCTTGTTAAGTGGTACAGACTATTTGTAGGCTTCTGAGCCCCCAAGCCCTTCTGTGTTTGAGGGAAGCCTTCTAGCTTGTTTTTTTCTTATAACTAGCCAGTTTTCTAGTTTCAGCACTCAAATCTGTTTCTTTGATCTCAGCACTTGTTCAGAAAAAAAAAAAAAAAAAAAAAAATTTTTTTCAAATGCTTTTACTGTACTTGTGTTTTTACCTACTTCTTTTTACTTTTGCATCATCTTAAAATACTCAATTGTATTTATTACTGCTTGGTGTAACTCATTCTAAGCCTTTTGGTTTAAACACTTGGGCTTCGGACCAGTTAGTTGTTTTGCACTGAGAGGGTTTGTGGTCTGCACTGTTGTGGCAGAACAGGTAGCTTACATCCTTCTAGGTTGAGAACTGCTGATTGAGGGCTCAGTGTCTGTTATTCTAAAAGTGTATTAATTCTGGTTTAAGCACTTGGGCTTTCAAGCCAGTTATTTTACATTAAGAGGGTTCGTGGTCTGCACTCTTGTGGGAGGAGAGGCTGGACTCTGCCCTTCTGAGCTGGGAATTTCTGGTTAAAGGCTTATAGTGCATGCATATCTGAACTGTTTCTTACTGAAGTTGGTGAGCCTTGTTTGCTGTGGCATAGACTGGATTTGGGCCTGCTGGATCTAGCTTTGTTTGTGTAACTTGAGCACTAATCCAGACATTCTCTAAAGTATTCAATGGTATTTATTACTGCTTGGTTGTAACTTGATTAAAGTGTAGCTATCATTCAAGTCTTTTGGATTAAGCACTTGGGCTTCAGACCAGTTGTTTTATATTAGGAAGGTTTGTGGCAAGCACTGTGGTGGCAGGACAGGTAGCTTTCATCCTTCTAAGTTGGGAACTGCTGATTGAGAGCCCAGTGTCCAAGTGTATTAGTTCTAGTTTAGGCACTTGGGCTTCAGGCCAGTTATTTTACATTAAGAAGATTCGTGGTCTGCACTCTTGTGGGAGAAGAGGCTGGACTCTGCCCTTCTGAGCTGGGAATTTCTGGTCAAAGGTTTATAGTGCCTGAATATTTGAACTGTATCTTACTGAAATTGGTTCACCTTGTTTGCTCTAGCATAGACTAGATCCAGGCCTGCTGAATCTAGCTTTGTTTATATGCTTGTTGTTTGTTTGCTTGTTATTTCCCTGGAAGCTAATTCCACCTAATACGCAACTTCTCAGCGCTTCTGTGGATCACTAGTGATATCTGCATTGCTTACTGTACTTATTTCCTTGTTTCACTTGAAAGAAAGTTACTGTTTGTCGTTTTTGCATTTAGTTACTTGTAACACATTGCACTCAAGTTACCTGGCACTTGCTCACTAAAGCAATTATATAAGTCAGCACTAAAAATTAAAAGCACTACACCCTCACTCCCCACTGGCCCTTGTTTTCAATTAAGGAATTCCCAATATTATTCTAGCATGTCCAAAGGTCAGTTGTCAATCTTCTCTCCGGTCCAGCTGGTGAATCTGGGAATCTTGAGGCAATGTTATAACTGCCTCATGTACACAGACAACCCTCTCCTCCTCCCACATAACACAAATACTTCCGAGAGATGCAGCTATTTAGCCAAACTGGAGGCTGAGCTCTCTCAACTCAGGACTGGCAAGACCAGACAGGAGGAGAAGGCAACTACACACACCACAAAACCAGCCTCACATAATGCTACCACTCCACTGAATCAAACACATAAACACACAAAGACATACTCGGAGGCTCTGAGTAAAATTTACCTAAACAGCAAAGGCCTCCAAAGCAGACACCCAAACAACTGCTACCTCAAGACACCCCACAAGCAACACATAAACCACAAAAGCAGTGTGCAAAGCAGTCACAGCCCTTAAGGCCAAATACAACACCAAACATACTTGTCATAGGTGACTCCATAGTCAGACACACTGACGTCCCACTCACCAGGCTGAACAAGGAGAGGGTCACAGTAAGCTGCCTATCGGGCGCTAGAATCCGCCACATAACACAAGCACTCGGGTCACTCCACGGCAAGTACAAATATGACACAGTCATTGTCCATGCTGGTGTGAACGACCTGATACGTACCTCCCTGGACTACATGAAAAGAGACAGAGGAGCTCTCTGATTATGTAGCCCAGGCAGGTATGACCCTAACCCTGAGCAGTATCCTTCCTTCACCAAGAATGATGCCACAATATAGAGACAAGATGATCAGCTTTAACAATTGGCTTAATGTCTGGTGTCATTCAAAGGGGAACGCTGCTTCGCAAGGGATGGCTTGCACCTGTCACCCCTGGGATTCCGGATATTGGCTAAGGCTCTTGCCACCCCCATAGTGCCTTTTTTAGGCAAGGCTCAAATTCTAAACCTACCACCCTAGAAAACAAAAATGGGAAGAAACTGAGGGTAATGCTGCTCAATGCCAGAAGTCTAAATCTCAAAATGCACGCACTAGAGGCCCTTCTCAGTATGGAGAACATTGATGTCTGTGCTGTAACTGAAACCTGGTTCAAGGCTCCTGAGAGCACCCCGGCACTATTAGGTTTTACCTCATATCATGCTCCGCCCCAAAACCCGGACCACACCACAAAAGGAGGGTGTATCCATATTCATAAAGGATACCCACACCTCCAGGTTGGTGGCAACGCATAAGCTTCGGAAACCATCCAGGTGCAACTAACCATAGGCAAAACTGCTCTACAAATTGTAGCATGCTACAGGCCACCCTCTCAAACTCAGGAACCCCACACAGCCTTCCTGAAGACACTGGAGGGTATAAATGTATCTCCAAACACCATCATATTGGGTGACTTCAACTACCCGAATATAGACTGGGAACATTACTCAAGCCCTAACTTTCTAGCCCAACGGTTCCAGGAGTTCATAAATTCAAATGCCATGGAACAGCTAGTCACTGTTCCCACGAGAGGAGAAAATATACTAGATCTCATTGTCACAAACATGGGGACAAAATGCTCCACACCGAAGTATATCCCTCATTGGTGAGATCTGATCATAAACTAATCTCACTGGAAATCCACATCCCGCCCCACCCCAAACAAAAGACCATAGTGAAGAACTTCTCTAAAGCAAACTTCACACTACTCAAGACTGGTGTGGTATCCTTCAAGGCCCCTGAGCCAGTGGAAACCACAACCCAAGCTGCGGAAGCCCTTACAAATGCCTTCTATGAACACCTCCAGGACTGCATGGATCAGGCAATCCCAAATAAAACCAAGACTCTTTCCACAAAGGGCAAACGTCCAGTCTGGTGGACCCCAGCCATTAACAAACTTTACAATAAGAGGAGAAAGCTATTACATGATAGAACAAAATCCATAAAAGGGAAGTCACCCTGATCATTATTAGTAAAAAATACGAGCACTCATAAAATCAACTAAGGCCAATTTTGAGAGAAAAATTGCCATGGATTCAAAGGACAATCATAAGGCCTTTTTCAGCTATGTTAGGAACCTGGGTGGAAACTCCCAGATATGCTCAGAATTAGTCCAAAATGATACAAAAATCACTGAACCCACAGACATTGCCAACATACTGGCAGACAGGTTCAGTGCAAACTTCACCCCTCTCCCCTAAAGGAGAGATAACTATCCCAGCCGAGTGTAGCCTCCCGGACATCTCAAATGCGCAGGTGAAAGCTGCTCTCTCTAAAGCTAAAACACAGCATCAATGGGACCGGATGGTGTCCCCGGCTGTGTGCTACACGAGCTAAATGAGGAATTAAACCCGCACATAAGGCAGCTGTTTAATCTCAGCCTTACCACAGGATACGTGCCCAAGGAGTGGCGACGGCAACTGTTGTCCCACTCCACAAAGGCGGGCGCCTACGGACCCTGGTAATTACCGCCCCATAAGCTTAACAAGTCTAGTCTGCAAAGCTATGGAGAGGATCATAATGGAGCTCATAAACAAAGATATAGGGGACTTGCAGACATTGGACCCGACCCAGTTTGGCTTTGTCAAGGGAAGATCATGCCTTTTGAACTTGGTCGACTTCTTGAAACAGTCACCAAGGCCATTGATGAGGGAAGGCAGTCCATACAGCCTACCTTGACCTTGCAAAGGCTTCGACACAATACCCCACTCGGGTATTGTAGAAAAACTTACCAGCTTAAATGTAAACCCATATGTCACAAGATGGGTTGCAAACTGGCTTAAGGACAGAACCCACAGGGTTAGAGTTGCTGGCGCTGTGTCAGACTCCAAGCCGGTCACAAGCGGTGTCCCACAGGGCTCGGTCCTTGGCCCCTATTGTTTGGCATCTACTTCTCAGAAGTACAGGCCAACATAGGAGGACTTTGGCTGACAAAGTTTGCAGACGACTGCAAACTGGGCGCCATAGTGGAAAGTGCATCAGACACGGATATCCTTCAGAAGGGACTCACGGAAACAGATAGCTGGTGCCAGAGCCATGGCCTGAAGTTAAACGCCAAAAAATGTATAGTCATACCCTTCGGGAAAAACAAGGTAACCCCAAGCTACCATATAGGTGGCAATCCACTAAGCACAGAAGAGGTTATCAGGGACCTGGGGACCCAGGTTGACAGTGGCCTTTCTTTTGACACTCACATTGCTAAAGTGGTTAGAAAGACCTTCTACATTGCCCACCTGATCATGAAGGGATTCACATCCAGATCTAGTGAGGTTATTGTTCCCCTGTACTCTTCACTTATCAGACCAATGATAGAGTACAATGCCCCATTCGGGATGTATCTCACCCGACATCTGCAGCAATTGGAGAGACCCCAAAAGTTCCTCACCAAAAGGATAAAGGGACTCCAAAATCTGTCATATGCTGCCAGATTGAAGAAACTCCAGCTCTATTCAGTCTCATACCGTCTGCTCAGAGGTGACATGTGCCTGACATACAAGGCCATGTCCAACCCGGAATTAATGGACATGCTCCACCTCAAAAAATCCAAATCCACCAAAACCACTAGAGCAAGCGACTTAAACCTTAGCACGGATATAAATAGGACGTGCTGGAGGGATAGATTTATCATTCAGAGACTCCCTATGCTGTGGAATAAAATCCCGGTCCATGTGAGGCAGAGCACCTCGCTGACTCGGTTCAAGAGAAATCTAGACCTGTGGATGGGAGATCGTAGGTTTACCCCGGGAATCATCTCTGTGTCACTGCTGGACAGAGGCACAACAAACTAATGGGCACAGTATTTTTTCATATAAGGGGTGGCGTAAGCCACAAAAATTTGGGCTAGGCTTATAAATGCCTTAGGGCAGATAGCCTAGTATAAACCTATGAACCTATGTACCTATGCTGCATCTGCTGCAGATTCATACTTCAAGATGGAGTATGATCTAGCAGCCAATCTTGGGATGAAGGCTGCAGTCATTCAATCTGCTTCTACTGTGCTTACTACAACTACGTGGCTTTTAATGACAAAACACCATAATGTTTACTCCCAAGACAACGAATATTTAAAGCAGTCTTGGTTTGGAGAAGCCAGGTTCAAACTAGATGTGAGAAAATAAAAAGATGACAAATGGCATTAGCTCAGCAGGGGCAAGGAATGGAAAGAAATCAATGTAGTATTAAAACCTTTCTTTTCCCCTAAAATAAATGAAGACACAACATTCGTTCAGCAAATGTGTTTAAACACTAAAGTGGGAACATAAATGGTATATATTATGACAAATCACAAAAGTCCAAGATTGCTGTACCTCAGAAAATTCCCCTTACTCAAATACTAAGTGGCAAGGATGCAAGACACACCAGAGCAGTTCCTCAAATCAACGAGTGCAGGGCGAGCAGGGTGCATCACTGCAAAAAAAAAACAAAAAACACTAGTGATTTTTTGATGTTGCCAACTTCTGCTTAATTTGCAGCTTATTGTCAGCACTTAATATCACATACCTATCTTCTCAGAGGCTCTTGTTGATCCAGCAACAGAGACATCGGCATGGTATGTTAAAGGCCCTGGGGTTTGAGCCCAGAACAGAGAACTAATGTTAGCCTTTCACTGCTACAATTCTACTGGTACTTAAGTAGAGGGCTATGCATGTCGTGTGTTTCTAATTTGACAATTGCATTCTGAAACTTTGTCAAGTAGGCAGAGTTGAGTGCAGAACTAAATAATCCACAAAATGCTCCAAATCAACTGGTCATGGAAAAGGCACTCCTTTTATACAATCTAAAATCTACTGATGGTATAATACCAGCCTTATCTACTGTACACTTCCATTCAAGTATTAGAAATCATGCTATGTGCAAGCAAATACAGCTACTTACGATCTTACCAGAATAAATGATCTACTTCTCACTGTTGCAGTATTCTTTAATTTGGGATACCTCACCAAGGATGGACTTACTTCTGGACAGCATACCAAAGCCTCGACATCTTCCGAACACGTGTCAGATGTATGTCCTATGTGCAAGGAGCAAAAGTTCCCCATCTGCTAGTTAGCTTGTTTTTGGCTTGTCCACTGGACCCACAGTACTTAGAAAATGTCAGTCTCCATTAATTGCACTTTTCAGCACAAAGGGCATACAAATCTACCCATACCTGTATCACTGCCTGATCCTGGCGGAGTCCTACCAGGTTGTCAAAGTCACTGTACTTTAGCATGAACTGCTCCTGGGAGCTGGGGCTTACCAATGACAAAGAGAAATATTTAACAACTCTATCAAATACTAGTATTCTTAGAAGTGTATCTGGACAGCTCTTGTTTTTTTTCAGGAAAAACTGGAGCTGCTAACAAACTAGCTCAACTTTCTTTCCAGCGTCCATGTAATTACTCGCACTTTGCAACTCTTAGACGTTTTTTCTATTATGTTTGCCATGTCTGCCAACTGTCAAGCTCCATTCAATTGGACACTGCCCATTCATTCCATGTACATTGGGATCTCCCCTCCCCCATGCCAGGATGATAGCTGGCTGGAGTGGGGTATCATACTTTCTGCCCTAACTGGCATTCTGGAAATTGAGGGAATTTCTAATGGCCTAAACCCATCCCTTGGTGGCAGAACGTACTGTCACCACAGCTGTCTACAGTGCCTCTTCTTGGTAAGTGCATGTGAACTCACCTTGAAGGCTGACACCCACTGGTGGCTTGGTGCTCCTAATTTCCATCACTAAGCCATGTATTTTTTTTATCCCAGCCCCTCCTCCGAGGCACTTAACTAGTGCATGGATGGGTCTGGGAATAAGCGAGGGGCTACATCACATTGTTAGCAGTACATCTGTCTGTACTGCTGCTGTTACATAGACAGGGACAGATGAGTTGGTCACAATCAGTAGAAGCCTGCAGTGCAGTTTGCCACATTGGTGCTCTTTAGCCAGTGCGTTAGAGGGGTTTGTTGAGATACAAAAGTCTCAGATGTCCTTCCATATCAATGTTGCAGTCTTTAACTTGGGATATCCCACTGAGGATATAAAGTTCAGCCAGCATACCAAAGCATTTACATATTTCGGCTGCAGAGAGCTGAATAAGCAATATTTTTTGTTGCTTTCCACATCTGAATACCTAGCGACTGTATTTCGCCTGCCTTTCTGTTACATTGAAGCTGTTTTTACTGCATTTAACTTAATATTGCACTTGGAATCCTTGTTTGTTACTATTTGACTGTATTTGTAGCAAATTCTTCTGTGTAAGCTGTAGTAGCTGATTCATAGCATTTATAAGTGTTTGCTGTACCTGTTTCTGCCTGTTTTGTGAAAAAAAGAAAAAAAGAAAAAAATATCTCTTGTTTTTCCTGCTTTACTAGTTTAGTCCAGTTTCAGAGTTGCTGATTCCTGGGCCTTGGTTGTAGTTCCTGTGTACTGTTTCCTTGCCTTATTTGGGGGAAAGGAAGTTACCTTGCTTACCAGTGGGAGTGGGAAGCATTGAGCTGCCTTTTGTCCAGTTTTGTGAGGTTTCAGCCAGTAACTAGTAGTTTATTGGTCATTTTGGGCCAGTTTCTAGCTTTTTCCAGCCCCCTGGTATAAAACGCGGTAAACGTGCGTTTTTCAGCTTGTACCTACTCAGCACAGACTCCACGTGGGCCAGCAGAGTAATCCAGGCTGCAGAGAGCTGAATAAGCGACTTTTCTTGATACTAAGTATATTTTTTGTTGCTTTCCACATCCGAATACCTAGCGACTGTATTTCGCCTGCCTTTCTGTTACATTGAAGCTGTTTTTACTGCATTTAACTTAATATTGAACTTGGAATCCTTGTTTGTTACTATTTGACTGTATTTGTAGCAAATTCTTCTGTGTAAGCTGTAGTAGCTGATTCATAGCATTTATAAGTGTTTGCTGTACCTGTTTCTGCCTGTTTTGTGAAAAAAAAAAGAAAAAAAATATCTCTTGTTTTTCCTGCTTTACTAGTTTAGTCCAGTTTCAGAGTTGCTGATTCCTGGGCCTTGGTTGTAGTTCCTGTGTACTGTTTCCTTGCCTTATTTGGGGGAAAGGAAGTTACCTTGCTTACCAGTGGGAGTGGGAAGCATTGAGCTGCCTTTTGTCCAGTTTTGTGAGGTTTCAGCCAGTAACTAGTAGTTTATTGGTCATTTTGGGCCAGTTTCTAGCTTTTTCCAGCCCCCTGGTATAAAACGCGCTAAACATGCGTTTTTCAGCTTGTACCTACTCAGCACAGACTCCACGTGGGCCAGCAGAGTAATCCAGGCTGCAGAGAGCTGAATAAGCGACTTTTCTTGATACTAAGTATATTTTTTGTTGCTTTCCACATCCGAATACCTAGCGACTGTATTTCGCCTGCCTTTCTGTTACATTGAAGCTGTTTTTACTGCATTTAACTTAATATTGAACTTGGAATCCTTGTTTGTTACTATTTGACTGTATTTGTAGCAAATTCTTCTGTGTAAGCTGTAGTAGCTGATTCATAGCATTTATAAGTGTTTGCTGTACCTGTTTCTGCCTGTTTTGTGAAAAAAAGAAAAAAAGAAAAAAATATCTCTTGTTTTTCCTGCTTTACTAGTTTAGTCCAGTTTCAGAGTTGCTGATTCCTGGGCCTTGGTTGTAGTTCCTGTGTACTGTTTCCTTGCCTTATTTGGGGGAAAGGAAGTTACCTTGCTTACCAGTGGGAGTGGGAAGCATTGAGCTGCCTTTTGTCCAGTTTTGTGAGGTTTCAGCCAGTAACTAGTAGTTTATTGGTAGTTTTGGGCCAGTTTCTAGCTTTTTCCAGCCCCCTGGTATAAAACGCGCTAAACGCGCGTTAGCGCGGAGCTGCCACTGTTGCACACTAGGGCAGTGCCGGTTAAGCAGGTTTAAACTATTCGGGCTACCTAAAGTCCACTCTTCAAATTTTCCCTTAAAACTACCTTCCTCGAACTATACTACTGATCAAATCAGCGTATCCTATAACTAAAAAGATCATCTCTACTTGACTCCAAGTAGACTATTCTCTATCTGTTAAACCTAGCACTTGCTCCTGCAGTACTTATTTCCTTGATACGGCACCCTTGTCATAGATAGTACCCCAAAAAGGCAACCCCCCATTTCTCGGTCACCCACGTCCCCCGGAATCTTTTTTAAAGTTTTTGTCTATCCTTCTAGCATGTCGAGGGATCAGTTGCTAGTGTCCTCTCCTGCTCAGCTGGTGAACCTGGGAATATTGAGGCAATGTTACAATTGCCTCATGTACACAGACAACCCTCTCCTCCTCCCACAAAACACAAATACATGCGAGAGATGCAACTATACGGCCAAACTGGAGGCTGAGCTCTCTCAACATAGAACTGGCAAGACCAGTCAGGAGGAGAAGGTTACCACACACACTATAGACCCAGTCTCACATAGTACCATTACAACCTCAAATCATACACATAAACACACAAAGACATACTCGGAGGCTCTGATCAAAAATCTACCAAAACAGCAGAGGCCACCAAAGCAGACACCCAAACAACCACCTCAGAACACAACACCCGCAACACATAGACCTCACAGAGTGTCAAACAGTCACAGCCCTTAAGGCCAAACACAATGCCAGACACACTAATCATTGGTGACTCCATAGTCAGACACTGACGTCCCGCTCACCAGACTGAGTAAGGAGAAGGTCACAGTAAGCTGCCTGTCGGGCGCTAGAATCCGCCACATAACGCAAGCACTCAGGTCTCTCAACAGCAGGTACAAATACGACTCAGTCATTGTCCACGCTGGTGTAAACGACCTGAGACGTACCTCCTTGGACTACATGAAGAGAGACATTGAGGAGCTCTCTGATCATGTAGCCCAGGCAGGTATGACCCTGACCTTGAGCAGTATCCTACCTTCACCAAGAATGATGCCACAATACAGAGATAAGATGATCAGCTTTAACATTTGGCTTAAACACTGGTGTCATTCAAAGGGGATCCAGTATCTGTCTGCCTGGGATGACATGCTGGACAAGCCACGCTGCCAAGGGACGGCTTGCACCTGTCACCCTGGGATTCCGGATATTGGCAAAGGCTCTTGCCACCCCATAGTGCCTTTTAGGCAAGGCTCAAATTCTAAACCTACCACCCTAGAACACAAAAAGGAAAAACTAAAGGTAATGCTGCTCAATGCCAGAAGTCTAAATCTCAAAATGCACGCACTCGAGGCCCTTCTCAGTATGGAGAACATCGATGTCTGTGCTGTGACAGAAACCTGGTTCAAGGCTCCTGAGAGCACCCCAGCTATCAGGTTTTACCTCATATCATGCTCCGCCCCAAAATCCGGACAATACCAAGAAAGGAGGGGGTATCCATATTCATCAAGGACACCCACACCTCAAGACTGGTGGCAATGCACGATGCATCGGAGACCATCCAGGTGCAATTAACCATAGGCAAGACTGCTCTGCAAATTGTAGCATGTTACAGGCCACCCTCACAAACTCAGGAACCTCACATGGCCTTCCTGAAAACACTAGAGGGGATAAATGTATCACCAAACACCATCATACTAGGTGACTTCAATTACCCTAATATAGACTGGGAACACTACTCAAGCCCAAACACCCTAGCCCAAAAGTTCCTGGAATTCATAAACTCAAATGCTATGGAACAACTAGTCACCATCCCCACAAGAGGAGATAACATACTTGATCTCATCATCACGAACATGGGAGCACAATGTTCAACACCGGAAGTATACCCCTCACTGGTGAGATCAGATCACAAACTAATCTCGCTGGAGGTCCTCATCCCACCCCACCTGAAATAAAAAGACCACAGTAAAGAACTTCTCAAAAGCCGACTTCACACTTCTAAAGACTAGTGTGGTCTCCTTTCAGGCCCCGAGGCGGAAAACAATACTCAAGCCGCTGAATCACTTACAAATGCCTTCTACCAGCACCTGCAGGACTGCATGGATAAGGCAATCCCAAGCAAAACAAAGACTCTTTGTACCAAAGGCAAGCGTCCAGCCTGGTGGACCCCAGCCATAAACAAACTCTACAACAAAAGGAGGAAGCTATTACAAGATAGAGCAAAATCCTTAAAAGGTAAGACACCCTTGATCACTATAAGTAAAAAACTAAGAGCTCTCATAAAATCATCCAAAGCAAATTTCGAGAGAAAAATAGCTAGACACTCAAAAGACAATCATAAGCCCTTCTTTAGCTACGTTAGAAACCTAGGAGGAAACTCCCAGATATGCTCAGAACTAGTTCAAAATGATGTGAAGATTACTGATCCTACAGACATTGCCAACATACTGGCTGACAGGTTCAGTGCAAACTCCCCCCCCCAAAAGGAGAGATATCTATACCAAACGAGTGCAGCCCCCCAAACATCTCCAGCGCCCAAGTGAGAACTGCTCTCTCCAAAGCAAAAAACACAGCATCCATGGGACCTGATGGTGTCCCCGGCTGTGTGCTCCACGAACTCAATGAGGAATTAAACCCACAGCTAGGACAACTGTTTAATCAAAGTCTTACCTCTGGATACGCACTCCAGGGAGTGGCGCACTGCAACTGTGGTCCCACTTCACAAGGGCGGTGCCTCCACAGACCCTGGAAATTACCGGCCCATTAGCTTGACAAGCCTTATCTGCAAAGCCATGGAGAGGATCATAATGGACCTCATAAATAAAGACATAGGGAATTTGCAGACTTTGGATCCAACCCAGTTTGGCTTTGTCAAAGGCAGATCATGCCTTTTAAACTTGGTTGACTTTTTCGAAACAGTCACCAAAGCCATTGATGAGGGAAAGGCAGTCCATACAGCCTACCTCGATCTGGCTAAGGCCTTCGATACAATACCCCACTCGGGTATCACTGAAAAACTCATCAGCTTAAATGTTAACCCATACATCACAAGATGGGTTGCAAACTGGCTGAGTGACAGAACCCACAGGGTCAGAGTTGCTGGCGCCATGTCAGACTCAAAGCCTGTCACAAGTGGTGTCCCACAGGGCTCAGTCCTGGGCCCACTCTTGTTTGGCATCTACTTTTCCGAAGTACAAGCAAACACAGGAGGGTTATGGCTGACAAAGTTTGCAGATGACTGCAAACTGGGCGCCATAGTAGAAAACACATCTGACACAGATATCCTTCAGAAGGGTCTCACAGAAACGGATAACTGGTGCCAGAGCCACGGCCTAAAGTTAAATGCCAAAAAATGCATAGTCATACCCTTCGGGAAAAACAAGGTTACCCCTAGCTACCAAATAGGTGGTAATCCACTGAGCACAGAAGAAGTTATCAGGGACCTGGGGACCCAGGTTGATAGTAGTCTGTCATTCGACACCCATGTGGCTAAAGTAGTTAGGAAGACATTCTACATTTCCCACCTTATCATGAAGGGATTCTCATCTAGATCAAGGGAGGTCATTGTCTCCCTTTACTCATCACTCATCAGACCAATGATTGAGTACAATGCCCCATTCGGAATGTATCTGACCCGACACTTGCAGCAGCTGGAGAGGCCACAAAAGTTCCTCACCAAAAGGATAAAAGGTCTCAAAAATCTGTCCTATGCTGCCCGACTGAAAGAACTCCAGCTCTATTCAGTCGCCACCGCTTGCTCAGAGGTGACCTTTGCCTAACATACAAGGCCATGTCAAACCCAGATTTGATGAATATGCTTCACCTCAAAAATCTAGATCCATCAGAGCCACAAGGGCGGAGACTTAAACCTCGACACGGCTATCAATAGGACGTGCTGGAGGGATAGATTCATCACCCAAAGACTCCCTATGCTGTGGAACAAAATCCCGGTACATGTGAGGCAGAGCACCTCGCTGGCCTTGTTCAAGAGAAATCTTGACCAATGGATGGGAGATCGCAGATATACCCCAGGGATTACCTCAGTGTCACTGCTCGACAGAGGCACAGCAAAATAATGGGTATAGTTCCCCATACTAAAGGGGTGGCGTAAGCCACAAAACTATGGGCTAGGCTTGTAAATGCCCTCGGGCAGATAGCCTAGTATGAACCTATGAACCTATACCAAAGCCTTTACTTCTTCCTGGCATCGCACATCAGGCATATGTCCCATGCATAAGGTGTAAGCTACATATGTAGCTAGGGTTGGGAGGGTGGCCTAATGGTTAAGGTGTTTGCCTTACAAGCACAAGGTGCAGGGTTTGAGTCTCACAAGGGATAATTGGCTAGGCTTAAAATGGCTCGCAAGGGCAGTTAGCTTAGTACAAACCTAAGATGTGATGCAAGGACGCCTAATCCTCAAAACTTCTTTGCCGCCAGTCCGAACACCACTTCTGAATTCAGTCTGCATGCCGTTCACCGAGCTGGTTCATCTAGTGAGTTAAAGATAAGTGCCCTGTTGGGGTTCTTCCTTTCTTTTTTACTCATAGCTTGTTTTCATGTCATCCAGGATGTGGAAATGTAAGTGTCGGGGGTCCGATTCTCCATAAAGGCAGATATTAGCAGTGCCATTTTTGTTTAGATGCCATACACAACCACACTCAATGTGATTATTTGAGTGGCATCTGTCCCAAAGACGTTCAGTAGCCATTTGCCTTCTTTTTCTACTTGTATGAAAAACCAACATCTGAAGTTATTGACCCAGGGCACCATGGCCGAATCCACAACATAGACACTTCATAAAAAGCTTAAAAAGCACATACTGAATCTGCGGGTCCATCCTCCTCTGAAAGTCTAACTTGTGTTTGAAGTGTGGTGTGAATGTTATGCACTACTAAAGCAGTGATTAAGATTAAAACTGTTTAGGTGCCCTGTTTGGAGTATGGTATCACTGCTACAGCTGTTGGTACTGTTTAAATAAATGTGTGTCATGAAGTATGCACATCCCTGTCTGGTTTGGGGTAGAACAGATGAGGAATGTCAGATTGGTTATCAGCTTCCCAACAAGTGTACCACATTTTGGCTTACACTTTGGCCCTGACATACTACAATCAATAATGCTTTTTGAAAAAGGTATTAGATTCTCATGAGCAAATAATGACATTCATAGCAATTAAAGACCTTTTTTCTTCGGAAAATGAATGCTAACTCGTGTAGTCTTATTTTGTGAGTTTACTAGATCAGTAGTATTGCTGTTTTCAAAAGTACCTGATTTGGAAGCGTTCTTGATGAGTCTGTTGCTGAGAGGATGAGAGATATGCTACAAGTATACAACTAAGACAAACTACATAAAGTAATAGCAACAGAATGTACTAGGTCACATCAGAAGCTTGGGAGGTCATTGTTAAGAAGAAACCAAGAACTGTTTCATTGTTATGTAAAACATGGCATTAAATATGATAGTTCAGGCTATGCTACAACAAAATAACTATGCAAAGATAACCATGTAGGCATCTAGAATGCAATTCATACTGAATATTTTACTGTGCACATTTTAAGAAATGGACAGATTGTCCTAAACACTGGATTAATGTGTGAGCTTTTTTTTAAATAATTCCTGGGAAATGCTACTCAGAATTGAAGAGATATATGTGGGAACAGTTTTAGTGGCACATCAGGCTGTGAAGGCTGTGATTTGCTTGATGTCTATTGTCATGCAAAATTTGAATCTAGCCAAGCTGGAAGTGTGAGACTAGCTCATTGAAGGAGGGAAGATGGGAGGAGTAACTTGGCCAGGAACTGAAACCTGCAAAAGTGCTCTTTGTAAAAAGTCTTTTTTATCTCCGTAATTTGTTGACACTTTTGGAAGCTTACATCAATAGGAACAACATTTGTAAAACTCAGTGCAGACCAGTCAATGACACATGATCTACAGATTCTCAAACTTGGCAGTTTTTTCGTGTGTACCATTCTACGTGAATGGAAGTAGAGTCTGAGAACAAATGGTTGTGGTTTGTCTTTTCGGCTTTTCCCGATTAGGAGTCAACACAGCGGATCTCCGGTCCGCTAATGATTGGCAATAGATTTTTTATGGTGTCGAGTTGTCAGCCCAACGTCCAACCTTCAGCGAAGGCATGCCCATTCACGCATGTCTTTCAGAGGCCACTTGACCGCAGGGAGGACATGCAGACTCCACAAAGAAGGCACTCCAGCCATGAAGCAGTGAGGCAACAACGCTACCACTGTACCACCGCGGATACTCTGAGAACAAATGGTAGGGCTACTTATTCTCACAATCTGCGCAATATGGGACAGATTAAGCTTTGCAAAGGAATCAGGTTGTCTATCCACGAGGGCAGACAAGAATAAAAATAAATAAAATTAGGACTGCATACTTATTCTGCTGTAGGCAGCGTTGGTAGGTGCAGTAATTCATGGCAAGACATGGTATGACAAATATATGTTTTTTTCATCATTTGCCCATAGTGGTCCTTTAAAACCTTTCACTCCCTTTGGGTTCCGGGTCCTCTAAAGGTTTTTACAGACAATACCACAGTTGTGGTACATCAACAAGCAGTGAGGCGCAAAGTCTTACCTTCTTTGCAGGCTGGCTGTTTAGATTTGGGGATTTTGCAGTCTGCCATCACTTAGTTCTTCAGGTGGTTTCCATTTCTTTACAGCACAATCTAGTGTCAGACTCTGAGCAGCTCTAGGACACATCCTCACGACTGGATGCTTCAAAGAGTTGTTTTTCTGGACATTAACCGTCAGTGGGGTACTCCTCAGTGGATGTTTTTGCTTCCACTCTGAACAGACAACTACCTCAGTTCTGTTCCAGACAGAGTTCTAAGTGCACTGGCTTGGAAAGTGAACACCATGTCTTTTTCTTGGGAGGAGAAGTTCCCGTAAGCCTGTCTTTGTCTTCTTCTGCTTCTCAGGTTACTGCACAAGATCATGTGGGGCACAACCAAAAATCTTGCCAGTGACTCCGATTTGGCCCTCATAGCACTAGTTCCCTTTTTTCTTTCATCCTGTGAGGTAGCTTGTGATGATTGCCCCTGGCCAGGTGACTCTTCTCAAGCAGAACAAGAGTCACTCATTCACCCTCACTTGTCCAAACTTCAGCTGACACTTTAGGTGACATGGTTTTGATTCCATTCAGGCACTAACTTTCTGAGGGTGTGCTTTGTGTTTTGCAGGAGGCCAGAAAACGTACTACTAGATAATCCTATGTGCCTAAATAGAAGAGATAAAGAAGTTACGTACTCACCTAAAGTTCCATTTGTGTTGTCGATCTTCACTCTTTCCTCAAAAATGGGTTTGGATCTGATCCATCAGATCCAACTTGGTCGATGCTACAGCTCGCAGACACCAGATTTCTGGAGCTTCTCCCTTACCCACAAAGCACCCTGCCAACTACCTCAGATCTTGTTTGCTGCTATATACAGTAGAAAGACAGGAAGAAATATGGGAAGCCATATCCAGAGTCATATAAACATGTAAATGTACCTATTCAGAGACCATGTAACTACTTGTTCATCCAGAAGTTATGGAGAGGGGTAGGTGGAGAGGGGAGGTGAGGAAAGAATGAAGATCGACAACACAGATGGAACGTTATGGTAAGTAAATAACTTCTCTATCTGATGTTGTCAATCTTCATTCTATCCTCACAACGTTCCTAGCTACTTGAATTCAGGGTGGACTCAAACAAGGACATTCCTGTGCACCATAGAACCAAATGATGTCCTGCCTCTGGAGACCAGATCCAATTTGTAATCAGTGATAAAGGTAGGAGGAGCAGCCCAAGTTGCTGCTGCACAAATGTTATCCATAGACATCCTAGACTGAAAAACTGTGGAAGTAGCCACAGATCTAATGGAGTGTGCTTTCAACGGGTGCATAACAGAAATGCCTACTTTATTATAGACAAAGGAGATGCAGTTTGTTAACCACTCTGACAGAGTAATTTTAGAAACCGATTTTCCCAGTTTTGGTCCAGAGAAGGAAACAAATAGTTGCCTGCTTTTTTTTGTTATTTGCAGATAGAAACTCAACTCTTTATAAACACCTGGATGTAAGATATACTCTTCTTTGTTGGTAAATTTAGGAAAAAAATACTGGCAAAGTGATAAAAACTATTTATGCTGGATTCTGACACCACCTTTGGAAGAAAGGACAGACTGGTACGTAAGGTCAACACCTTTGTGAAAAACCCAGGGAGTTTAGAAGACAGTGCTTACATCTCAGAAATTCTTCTTGCGGAAGTGATGGCAGCCAAGGAAATGGTCTTCCATGAGAGAAATTTAAGGTCACATGTAGCTGCTGGTTCAAAGGAAAGTTGTGTGAGAGACTGCAACATTACATTTAGGTCCCATGGAGGTGTAGAGGGCTTTAAAAGAAGGATTTAAGAGGAGTGTCCCTTTTAAGAAGGCCTTGCTCAACTTGTGAAAAGCTATGGGTGTGCCATTCAATCCTGTACAGTAATTTGAAATTACTGCTAACTGTACCTTAATGATTGAGGTACTAGCACTGTTTTGAAAAAGATGAGCAAGGAAATCTAAGATGTAACAGAGGCCGAAAAGGGGTCAAGTTTATGGTGCTGAGCCCAAACGGCAAACCTTTTCCATTTACTTGAATATGTTTTCCTTGTCGAGGGTTTATAGGAAGGCAGAATTATACATCGGACAGGTGATGAGAGCATAGATTGTTTGGCTATTAAAGGAACTGGAGAAACCAAGCAGTCAGCTTGAGGTTTGGTATATCTGGGCCTGACGTGCCTGTCTGGTGAGACAGGAGGTCCGGAATCCGATCTAGGTTGCACAGTGGTTGAACCAGGTGAGGCCATAGGAAGAGAAAACAAATTTGTTGAGGGCAATAGGGGGTAATGAGGATCACTGTGCTCTTCGACCAGGCAGCTTTCTGCAAAAAAAAAATTTGGAATCAATGGGGTTGGTGGGAATGGATAAAGGAGACCGGGTGGCCAACCGTGAAATAGACCATCCCTTGGTGACTGTCCCCACAGGGGGAATCAGGGCACAGTAGTTGCTGCACTTGTTTAGGGGAGAGGCAAAAAGATCACAGCATGGCTAGTGCCACTGATGGAAAATCTCATCTGCCACCTTCTCGTTGAGGGACTACTTATGTGGAAATAGTATGCACCTGCTCAGTTTGTCCACAATCATATTGGATCTCCCTAGAATGTGCTTCGCTAAAAGAAAGCGGTCTGAAGAAATAGCTCACTGCCAGACCCCAAGCACTTCAACACAATGGGTAAGATTTGGCTCCCCCTGTTTGTTGATGTACCAGATGACTGATATGCTGACCATTTGAATCACAATCATCACACAGAGAAAAACATCTTGAAATGCTCAACTCCAAGAGCATTGCTCTGATCTCTAGAACATTTTTATGCAGATTGGCCTCCTCAGGGAACCAAGTACCCTGGACAGTCTTCCCCAGATAATACCTGCCCACTCTATCTGGGAAGCATCTCTGGTCACTATGATCTTGGGCTGCTGGGAATGAATGGATAGCCATTCAGCAGTTGACTGGACTGGATCCACCAGTAAAGATCTCTTCTGCAAGTGTTGGTAATTTTTATCTGCTATGACATTGACTGATGGAAGACTGACCATTGGGTAGCCAGCATCCAGAGTAGGCTCAGCTTGTAAAATCTGGCTAGTGGGACTAAGGTTATCACTGCAGCCATGAGGCCCAGAGTTCTGAGGACTGTACGGGCTGAGATCAATGTATTGTCTAAAACCTTCTTGACCTGTGACCTTACAGTTAGAACTCTGTGAGGTGGAAAGGAAGCAATGGTCGTGTCTGTGTTGAGCAGCACTCCATTAAATTTCAGTGTACGAGTTGGGTGGAGTTGTGATTTGTTGTAGTTTATGGTTATTCCTATGACAGCACAGGTGTGGAGAACCTGATCTCTTGACTGTATGAGTTTGATGCCTAGTCAGAGCAGTAATGAGCCAGTCATCCAGGTAGGAACACCTGGAATCCCTGCAGTCTGAGGTATGGAGCTACTACTGCCATGCATTTGGTAAACATCCTGGAGGCTGTGGCGAATCCAAAGGGCAGTACTCTGAATTGGTACTGACTGGCTCGCAGATTGCAACGTAGGAACTTCCTGTTTTTTTATGGGATAGCAGGCATCCTGGAGATCTATCAAGCACATCCAGTTGTCCTTACCCAGAATGGGGAGGATGGACTCAACTGTGACCATCCAGAACTTGGTTCATTGAACAGATTTGTTTAGATTTGTGAGATCCAAAACTGGTCTCCAGTCCCCTGTGTTTTTTGGCACAAAAAAAAAACAGAGTAAATTCTGGATCTTATCTGGTCTGGTGGGACCTCTCGGATGACTTTCTAGCAGTTTTTGAATCTGAATTGCTGCCTGATCCCTTTGACCGGTTGGAACATCAGGGATTTTCCTGGGAATTGGGGGTGGAAGGGAAAATGGTATTACATAATCCCTGTATATAATCCTCTGCACCCAAGTATCTTTTGTTAATTCTAGTCAAGCTCTCTGGTGCAGGGACAATATTCTCCAGACTGTCTCCAGAGGTGGACAGTTGGGCCTCCATTCAAAAGTGGTGACAGGGTTTATCAAAGAAAGATTCTCGTGAACCCTGGTTTTGCGGCCCACCTCTGCCATTAGGCCAATGGCATCCATTGGAGATCCCCCTCCTCTGCTTCTGGGGGCACTTCCTCCACATGCGTCACGGAATGGACCTTGAGATTTTTTGAACCACATTTTCTGGCCACTCCGTTGATTCCTGGAGAAGGATCTTTGGGCGGGGGGGGGGGGGGGGGTTGAAAAACATATACCCATGGCAGACAAGGTCTTAGCATCTTTATCACACCTGGAGAGCATTTCTTTCACTTTAGGACAAAAAAGGGTTGTTCCATCAAAGGGAACATTGATGAAATAAGGCTTGAATGGCTCCATAAAGTCACCTAAGCACATCCTGGCATGCATCCTCATGGAAATGCCTGAACCCGCAGCTCTTGAGGTTCCTTCGGCTATGCTGGAAATGAACCTCATGGAACTATTGGAAATAGCCTTTAGGGTTGCCAACTGAGAAGTTACTGAATCCTTAACCTCCACAGATACAGTTCCTGAGAGAGTATTTGATAACTCTCTGGTCAAACCTCTCTGAAGTCTAACAAAATGTGTCGGATAGTTCAGCGATCGTAATGCAAAGGTTGCTGAAGCAGAGACATGCTTTCCCAGTCTGTCCATCACCTGCAACTCCCTGTTGTTCTTAAAAGTACTTAATTGCATTTATTCTGCTGCATTTATTACTGCTTGTTAGTAGCCTGATTAAATTGTAATGGTTATTCTAAGCCTTTGGTTGAAGCACTTGGGCTTCAGACAAGTTGTTTTACATTAAGACGGTGTGGTCTGCACTCTTGTGGGAGGAGGGGGTAGATTCTGCCTTTCTGAGCTGGGAGTTTCTGGTTAAAGGCTTATTGTGCCTGCTTATTTGAACTATTTCTTTCTGAAATTGTTTGCTGTAGCAGAGACTAAATTCAGACCTGCTGAATCTAGCTTTGGAAGGTTCCATTACACCCTAGTGGCAGGAGTGTGCAGTAAGAACTTGTCTGATTGAAGACTGTTGAAACAGGGGTCAGTTTTTAGCTTTTTATTGGTCAACTGGTTTAAATCAGTTTGCTCATTTGCTACTGTTATATATATAAAAAAAATTACACTTTATGCACTGTCGCTTAGCTAGGGTTAAACTATTCCCGGCACCATAAAGTCTGCTCTTTAAAATTTCCCTTAAAACTAGCCAGTTTTTTAGTTTTAACACTCAAATTTGTTTCTTTGAGCTCAGCACTTGTTCAGAACTCATTGCAAGCACTAAATAAGCTACAAATTACTACAGCACTCAACTTTCCTCACTTGTCTAGACGAAAGCAGTTTTTAGTACTTGATAAATGAGCACCTATCCAGGCATGTCTAAGGGTCAGCTCCCAGTGTTTTCTCCGGTCTACCTGAAGAATCTGGGAATCTTGGGGCAATGCAGCAATTGCCTCATGTACACAGACAACCCTCTCCTCCTACCACACAACACTACAACATCTGAGACATGCACTTATCTAGCCAAACTGGAAGCAAAGCTCTCTTCACCCAAGACTGGACTAGACAGTCAAAAGGAGAAGGTAAACACTTGCACCACTCCTCATTCATCACGTAGTCCCTCAAAACCTACACCATCAAAACAGACACAAAACACACACCTACATTCGCGGAGGCTCTCAATGAAAATCTGTTCAAGCAACAAAGACCTCCAAAGCAGAAACGCAAGCAACCTCCACCCCCCAACACAACCCAAATGACACACAGCCCACAAACTCAGTGTGCCACTCAACCACACCCCATAAGGCATAGCAACGTACCCAACACTCTAGTTATAGGTGACTCTATAGTCAGGCAACCTGATGTTCCACTCACTAGGCTAAACAAGGAGAAAGGTACTGCCAGCTGCCTGTTGGGGTGCCAGGATCAGTCACATAACGCACACACACAGGTCACTCCACAAGTACCAATATGACTCTGTCATTGTCCATGTTGGTGTGAATGACCTGAGACGTACCTCCCTGGACTACATGAAAACAGACATGGAGGAGCTCTCCGATCTTGTAGTCCAGAGAGGTATGACTCTAGCCCTGAGAAGCATCCTGCCATCACCCAGAATGATACCACAGTACAAGGACAAAATTATTGACTTTAACAATTGGCTAAGCTTCTGGTGTCATTCTAAGGGAATCCAGTATCTGTCTGCCTGGGATGACATGACCAACAGACCACAATACTTTGCCAGAGATGGCCTGCACCTGTCGCCCTTGAGATTCCGGATATTGGCTATGGCTTTTGCCACCCCTATAGTGCTGTTTTTAGGCAAGGTACGAATGACAAATTCACCATCATAAGAGGTACAAGCAAGCAAAACCTGAGGGTAATGCTACTCAATGCTAGAAGTCTAAACCTCAAAATGCATTCACTCGAGGGACTCCTTAAAATGGAGAACATCAACATCAGTACAGTGACAACAGACCTGGTTCAAGGCTCCAGAGAGCACCCCTGCATTACCAGGCTATAATTTATACCACACCTTTCGGCCACCTAACCTGGACCAAAACACTAAAGGCGGAGGCGTGTCCATATTCATTAAGGATATCCACACCTCCAGGCTAGTTGCTCAGCATAATGCATCCGAGATTATCCAAGTGCAACAAACTGGGCAAGACCGCAATCCAAACTGTAGCTTACTACAGATCCCCCACCATTCCCCAGGATTCCCACTCCTCATTTCTTGATACACTGGAAAATATTAGGGTATAAACCAACACCCTCATAATGGGGGATTTCACCTACCCCACCATTAACTGGGAAAACTACTCATGTACCAAACTCTTTTGCTCAATGTTTTCTGGAATTCATAAATTCCAACGCCTTGGATCAACTTATACACACCCCCACCAGGGGCAGCAATATCCTAGACCTGGTCATTACCAACATGGGCGACCAATGTTCCACACCAGAGGTCAATTCCTTGTTGGTCAGATCCGACCACAAGCTAATCACCCTAGACATCCACATCCCGCCCCCACCTACCGTTAGGGAAACTACCGTAAATAAATTCTCCAAAGCCAACTTCACACTTCTTAAAACAGAAGTGGCAAACTTCACGACACCCATGAAGACTGACGATAGAAGTACGACTGTTGAATCCTACATAAATGCACTTTATAAGCACTTACAAGAGTGCACAGATCTTGCTATCCCTAACAGAACCAAGATGCTATCCTCTATATAAAAAAAAAAAAAAAAAAAAAAAAAAAAAAAGGAAGCCAGTCTGGTGGTCCCCTGCCATAAACAAACTACAACAGAAGAAAAACTCTTGCAAAAAAAGAGTAAAATCCCATGATTGGAGGAACACCCTGGTCAGCCTCAGTAAGAAGCTGAGATCCTTCATAAAATCCTCCAAAGCTAGTTACAAAAACAAAATAGCCACTGATTCTAAAGACAACCACAAAGCATTCTATAGCTATGTCAAGAATCTTAATGGCAACACTCAGATCTTCTCAGAGTTACAGCACAATGGCACTAAATATACAGAACCAACTGATATTGCCAACATCCTGGCAGATAGGTTCAGTGCTAACATTACCCCTCTCTCACCCCCTAAAGGGGCCATCTCTATACCAGAAGAATGCAAAGTTTCTCTAATGATGGCTGCACAGCTAAAAAACTCACTCTCCAAAGCCAAGAACACAGTATCCATGGGACCTGACAACATCCCAGGCTGCATTCTACATGAACTACAGAATGAACTGGCACCCCACCTAAGCACCATGTTCAATCATAGCCTCACCTCAGGGTTTGTGCCCACTGAATGGTGCATAGCGACAGTTATCCCAGTCCACAAAGGGGGAGCCACCACAGACTCTGGGAACTACTGCCCCATTAGCCTAACGAGCCTGATCTGCAAGGCCATGGAAAGTATCATCATGGAACTTATAAACAAAGACATTGGTAATCTCCAAACTCTGGATCCCACCCAGTTTGGGTTTGTAAAAGGCAGATCATGTCTCCTAAACCTGATGAACTTCTTTGAAGCAGTCACCAAAGCAGTATATGAGGGTAAGGTGGCTCACACAACCTATCTAGATCTCGCCAAGGTTTTGACACCATCCCCCATTCTGGAATTATAGATAAACTCACTAAACTAGGTATAGATCCCTATGTCACAAGATGGGTTGCCAACTAGCTCACTGACAGAACCCACACTGTGAAAGTAGCAGACTCCAACTTCAGACCAGTGACAAGTAGAGTACCACAGGGTTCAGTCCTGGCTTCTCTCCTGTTTGGTATCTACTTTTCTGAAGTACAGGCTAACACAGAAGGTCTTTGGCTAATGAAGTTCACAGATGACTGCAAACTAGGAGCTATAATCAAAACTCCTAACGATGTGGACATCCTACAAAAGGGCCTCACAGACAGATGCTGGTATCAAAGCAATGGCCTCAAGTTCAATGCCAAAAAGTGCATTGTCATCCCTTTTGGTAAAAAACATAGGTGGTAATCTACTTAACACCAAAAGTGTGATGAGACCTTGGGACACAGGTGGACAGTAGCCTCTCCTGATAATCACATCGCCACAGTAGTCAGGAAATCCTTCTACATGGCACACCATATCGCAAATGTTTCTCATCCAGGAAAAAAAGAGATCATTGTTCCCCTTTACGCACCACTCATTAGACCCATTATAGAGTACAAATCCCCTTTTGGTATGTACCTCACAAGACATCTACACCTAGAAAGGCCGCAGAAATACCTCACAAAGAGGATTACTGGCCTCAAACAGATTCCCTATGCAGACAGTCTCAAAAAACTCCAGCTTTACTCAGTCTCATATTGCCTACTCAGAGGCGATCTCTGCCTAACATACAAAGCTATGTCAAACCCAGAGCTGTTGAACATGCTCCACTTAAAGAAATCCCAATCCCTCCAAGCTATATACTCTAGGGACCTAAACATTGTCACCACACTAAACAGAACATGCAGGAGGGATAGATTCCTGTCCCAGAGACATCCCATACCCTGGAACAAACTACCTATATATATCAAACAAAGCTCCTCATTAGCACTCTTCAAGAAAAATCTTGATGATTGGATGGGAAATAGGAAATTCACCCTGGGGATCACCTCTGAGGCTCTGCTCCACAGAGGCACAGGAAAATAATTTTCTTGGGTGGCGAAAGCCAGGGTACCTTTTTGGCTAGGCTTATATAGGCCCTATGGCCAATAGCCTAGTACCTACCTAAGAACCTATGTAGGGGGTAATGGACAGTGGAACTCTTGTCGGCTAGTTCTTTCTCTGTGGCCGCCGCAGTGACCATGGCATCAATTGGAATCCCTTTCCCCCAAAACTATCTGGCCACAAGTGGCGCCATTATCCTGTCCAGTCTCCAAGGTACTGGCTCTATGGAGTCAGGCTCTTTACACGCCTGCCTAAAGATTATGTCTATGAGCTCGTCCAAGGGTGGAGTCACCCAGGAAGTAGAGGGTTCTGTACCAAAATCTTCTAGAACAGATTCCTTAAAAATAGGGTTGGAGGATGTCCAGCCACCTCTCTGTTTCAGGATTTCTAGTATGTACCCAAAGGGGACATCTTCAGGAGGTGACCATGTGGACCCTTCACGTTTGTCGAAATCTGTCTCTTCGGTGATGGACTCCTGCGGGGAGTCTAGGTGCTTCCTCTTGCAAGTCCAATTCCTGGGTTTTTCATCAGTGGGATGTTCTAGGGAAGTCTCGGAAGAGGAAATCAAAACTCCCTGACAGGAAAAGTACAGTTGTGTACACTTACCATAAATGTAGATGTTCAAGTGTATTCACTGTTGCAGTCATCACATTTGGGTCATCTGTCTGCAGGCAGCCCTCAGCCGGCCTGAATACCAGAGTCTTCGGATTTCTGCGTCGGATGCTGTCAGGTCATCAGGGGTATAAAACATGCAGCCGATGCCATTACATCAATTTTTCTTCCCCAGGTGTCAGGTGTCCCCACAATAGGGAGCAATTATATGGTATGGAACACCCCCAGAAAAAAGCAAATACACATGATATAATATATGCCAAACAAGGAGGAAAGGTAAAAGTCAAGAGAAGTCAGAGGGCTGGAGGGAGAATAACCAGGACTGCAACAGTGAATACACTCCATATCTACATTTATGGTAAGTGTACACAACTGTACTATGTTCTTCGTGTTTTACTGTTGCAGTCATCACATTTGGGTTGATTCCCAAAGCTAAGGAAGGGTGGAGGTAGTTAAAGAGCTTTAGGGCTAGCAATAACGCCCTGTAAGACTGCTGTGGCAAACCCAGCAGTGGATTTAGAAAATATAGGCAGGTGGTAATGCTTGGTGAAAGTATGTACCGAGCTCCAGGTTGCAGCCTGCAGGATGTCCCTGGCAGGGACTCCTCTGAGAAATGCAGTACAGGTAGATGCAGCCCTGGTGGAATGTGTTCTTATCCCTTGTGGGGTAGGTTTTCCATGGTGTTTATACTAGCAGAAATGGATGTAATGTGCTATTTGGAAATGGTTTGCTCTATAATGGCCTTCTCCTCTGCCCCTGCAGCAAAGCTAACTAGCAGCTGATCAGATTTTCTGAGAGGCTTAGTCCTGTCCAGATAGAATATAAGCTGTGTACGTCCACAGAATGTAGTATCCTTTCCCTTTTATTCTGAGGGTTAGGGGAAAAAAGTACGCAAATGAATGGTCTGGTTTAGAGCCACACTAGACACCACCTTGGGCATAAAGGATGGATTAGTCCTGAGGGAAACCCTGTCCACATGGAAGATAATGAAAGGTCCCACTGCCATGAGGGCCTGCAGTTCAGACAGTCTTCTTGCTGAAGTGATGGATAGAAGTAAAGCTCTTTTCCAAGAAAGGAATTTCAAATCTGCTGTAGCAAATGGTTCAAAGGGGGGAAGCGTGAGTTTTTCCCAATACAAAGTTAAGGTCCCAGGCTGGAGTGGGAGACCTCCTGGGGGGGGGGGGTCTTACATTTTTGGCCCTTCTAAGGAATTGTTTTAGCAGGGGATGAGAGAAGAGGGGTGGCTCAGTATTAATAATGTGCTGATATGGCAGAGGCATGAATCTTAACTGAAGAGAAAGATAGGCCCTTATGAAGCATTTCTGTTAAATAGTCTAGAATATGAGGTAAGCTTGGCACTGCTGTGCCCATCCCCTGAGCCTGGTCCCAGGAACAGTATCTCTTCCACTTTTATGAATAGGATTTCCTAGTACTAGGCCTCCTTGCCTAAAGAATGACATCCAGCACCTGCTTACTGAGGGTTGCTGGAGGTGAGCTCAGGGAATTAGCCAGGCTGCAAGGTTCAGGGTTTGAAGCGGAGGGTGCAGAATCTGGCCCGTCTGCTGGGACAGCAGGGAAGGGGTCTGAGGCAGGTGCCAAGGTTGTAGCACTGTCAGACTGTGCAAAAGGGGGTACCAGTGCTGGCGTGGCCAGTCTGGTGCAATCAGTATTGTCCTTGGCTTGTCCTGTTTGATCTTTAGTAAAACCTTCAAGAGGAGAGGAAGAGGGGGAAAGGCATAAACTGAGAGGCTTTCCCAGGTAAAGGACAGGGCATCCACTTTCCAAGCTTGAATGTGGGGAGTTCTGGTGCAGAATGTATTCAACTGGTAGTTCTGAGGGGAGGCAAACAGGTCTACCTCTGGTGTCTCCCATTTGTTCCTAAAGAGCTTGAATATTTTGGGTTCCAGTTTCCATTTGTGTGGGTCCATAAGATTTCTGCTTAAGTCGTCTGCCAATGAATTTAGTTTGCCTGGCAGGAATTGAGCTTGTAGGCTCACTTGCTAGCTCAAGGCTGTGTTCCACAGAGCCATGGCTAGTCTGCAGAGTGGGTAGGAATGGGTTCCCCCCTGCTTGTTTATATACCAAGTAACTGTGATGTTGTCTGTCTTTACCAATAGTTGTCCTGGAAGAGTAAGGTCTTTGAAGGCTGTCAGAGCCTTCTGTACAACTAACATTTCTTTACTGATATGCAGGTGCATCTGTTTTGAGTTCCATTTTGCCCTGAATGCACCGCCCTGCCATGTGAGCCCACCATGCATAGTTTGATGCGTCTGTTGTTAGGGTTTGGGTGTCAGGGGAATAGAGTAAAAGGGAATCCCTTGTTGTGGTAGCAGGCCTCTGCCCACCAAAGGAACTCTGCCCTTAGGCAAGGAATGATAGGAATCATTGTTTCCAGGTCCTCAGAATGTTGACACCATAGACATTTTAGATACCATTGAAGTTTCCTCATATGCCGTCTTGCATATGGAATTAACAGAATGCAAGAGGCCATGAATCCCAGGGCTTGCAGGATTTTCCTTGCAGATAGCTGGGTTTTTGTGGCCAGTAGTTTAAAGTAGGTTGTCAACGCTGTCCGGTTCGATTCTCAGCTAGAGCGTCTTCTGCGTGAAGACATGCGTGAATGGGAGTACCTTCGTTGAAGGTTGTGCATCAGGCCTGGCAAGCCAGTACGTAAAAATCAACTGCCAATCATTAGCCGACCGGAGTTCCACTGTGGCGACCCCTAACCGGGAAAAGCCAAAAGACACAAGAGTTTGAAGTAGGTTGTCAAATGAACTTGTTTCTCTGGAGTGAGGAATGCCATCTGGGAAGTTGTGTTCAAGCTTGCTCCCAGGAATATAATTGTTGGCAGGGTAATAGGTGTGATTCATTCTTATTGATAGTGTACCCCAGTGAAGTTAGAAGTCTCTTTACAAATGCCAGGTGCTGTAATAGCAAGTCCTGACTCTCTGCCTGAATCAGGCAATCATCCAAGTATGGGTAAATCTGAATATTTCTCTGCCTGCAAAATGCAATGGCTGGAGCTAGGCACTTTGCGAATACCCTGGGTGCAGTAGATAAGCCAAAGGGAAGTGCAGAGAACTGACAGTGCATGGAGCCTGCCCTGAAGCGTAGGAATTTTCTGCAGGATTACCTTATTGGGATGTGCAGGTAAGCTTCTTTTAAGTTTAGTGTTGCCATCCAGACATCCTAGGCTAGCATATGAAGAAGCTGCTGAAGAGTTAGCATTTTGGACCCACCAGAAAGGTGTTGAGAATAGAAAGGTCCAGGATAGGATGCCAGGAGTTTTCTTTTCTGGGAACCAGGAACAGTCTTGAATAAATACCTTGTCCCCTTTGTTCTGCTGGGACAGGTTGAATAGCCCTGATACTGAGGAGAGGGAGCACTTGTTTTTGAGCCTCCGCCCACTGGTTTGGGGGGAGGTCTGGGCATCCACTTGGGGCTGGGAGTGAGTGGAAGTGGAATCTGTATCCTAGGGAAACTGTTTAAAACCATTTGTCTTGGGTAATGCATTCCCAGTTTTTTGCATGCAGGATGAGCTTTCCTCCTAAGGGAGCAAGTAGTTGAGCAAGGCTTGGTAGAGTTAAGGTTAAGTCATTGTACCATTTTTCCATAGGGGGATGGCTTACCACTCCCTGCTTTGGAAGTGGGGTCTGCCCACTGCTTAGATCTGTCCATAGCCTGAGAATGAAGTCTTGGTGGTCTGCTGCTCCTGGGTTTGGACTGAGAAGGCCTGGAAGGGATTGGAAAGGTCCTTTGAAGGCTAATGCCTACTGAATCTAGGTGGCTATACTTGTAAGAAATCTTTAACAGTTTGCATAGATTTCGCTTTTTCCTCCAACCATTTTGAGGACTTCTGCTTTGTTGCCAAAAAGGCGCTCTTGGTGTAAGGGTGCATCCAGTAATTTAGCTTTAACATGATCTGGCAAGTTTTGTTTCTTAAGCCAAGCATGCCTTCTAAGTACAGACCCAGTGACAGCAGCCCTGCAAGATGCTTCTAAAGCATCAAAACCACTTTGCAAAGTAGGTTTACTACTTGGTCAGCAGAATGCATTAACTCTTGTAAATCTTTGTGCTCAGCGCAGTCAGGAATCAACATCATTTTCTGTTTAAGCCCATAATATGCTGCTGATACTTTAACATATGAAACTGGCAATTTAAAGCCCTAAAGGCCAAAGTAGCAGAAGTATATACCTTCTTACCCCATCTGTCTAAAGCTCTAGAATCCCTATCAGAAGGGGTAGGATTTGTGGCACTAGTAGCCTTAATGCCTTTTGGTCCTTGTGAAATGGTCTCTAGATCCACAGTAGGATTCTTGAAAAGGAATTTGTGAGAGTCAGGTACTCTGCCTCCAACTCCCAGGAAACCTAACAGGTACTACAAAGTGTCTGGGGTAAGGCTGGATTCCAAGAAATCATCTTCTACAATCTCCAGAACAGGAGGGATAGCTAGAGGCCTATGATGAGGCAGGTTTAAAAATTCCCCAAGTCTCCTTTTGGACTGAGATCAGTCCTGGCTTTCCCAGCAGAAATGCTCCCTAAGGGTATGCAAGGTTTCACCAAAAGAAAAATCTTCTGGAGGGGAAGCTGAGGGAATAGAATTCCTTTGCATCAGAATCCTCATAAGCAGATAAGGGTAAATCCTGGTAGTCAGAAGAAACAGATATCAGATTCCTGATCAGAAGAATCAGAAAGAAAATCAGTTCTACATCTCTTAGAGGGGGAAGGCTGGCTTCCCCTAATTAAGGTAATAAGGTCTTCAGCCATTCTAATCATTTGCTTTTGAGGCATATGGGCCTGAGAATGCACTATGGTCGTCTGTTTTCTAGGCTTAGTGCGAGCTTTAGGCCTGAGGAATTCGGTATTCTTAGCTTGAAATGAAGTCGCCGGTCTGATATGAAAATCAGCAGGCCTGAATACACCCTCAGAAGCCAGTGCCTGCGCAGTGGCTCCGGACCCATACAAGGTAGAGACATCCGCAGGTTCCATAGTCGAAGAAGCATCTTGCGGCATATCGGACTCCAAATGGGTCTCAGTAGAGGCCTGCGAATCTGCACTAGTGGGCATCACGGGCTGCGAAAGCACCTCAATGGAGTACAGGCGGACTGGCGACTAGCTTATCGGAAGCGTCATCGGCAGTTTTGGACCTATGCGGTTTGTCTCTGTTTTTAGTCCTTGTGCTTTTTCGGAAGATCGGTAGTCGGATGGCTTAATGAAGCCATTTCAGAGTACGGAGATCGAGATGAAAGTATTTAGCTACAAAAATAGCCTGACAAATAGTTTGGGCGTTGAACACGGCACAAAACAGAGCGAGGGACGTCGTGGTCTGGGCCTAAACAGGTGACGCAGTAAGAATGAAAACTTATATAAGGTATTTGCTTTCCACAGGCAAGACAATTGTTAATTTTTTCTGACATCGGTTAGAGCAAGAAAAAAGGATCCCCAACGGGGTACTTATCATTTTGAAGACTTCTGGTCTGAAACTCGTAAACAAAAATTTCAGGAGTCGGCTGACCGGTACTTGTGAACTGCTTCTGCTTCGGGCACCGCACAGCAAGAGAGACTGATGTAATGGTATCGGCTGCATGTTTTATATCCCTGACGACCTGACGTCATGGAAGAAGCGACAGCATCAGATGCAGAAATCTGAAAACTCTGGTACTCGGTCCAGCTGAGGGCTGCCTGCAGGCAGATAACCCAAATGTGATGACTGCAACAGTGAACCACGAAGAGCATCCTGAGGTTTCAGTACAGGATGATCCCGCAGAGAGAGTAGTTGAGGCGCCAGATGCTGGGGCATCATGGTGGAATAGGTAGGATCTGCGGGGGAAAGCTCTATCAGCCTGCAGAGTCAATGAACACACTTTTCACAGCTTCAAAAGCAGAGCTCGAAGAAGCCAGAGAGATGGTCTGATCAGAGAAATTGGTATTCCGAATCATCCCATCTCCCCAATCCATCAGCACAGAGAAGGAAGCCGGAGCCGAACTGTCTGGTGCCAAGGTGCCAAGGAATAGAGACGGCTCCAAAAACTTTGGAGTAGAATACTGAACCTCAGACCCAGCATGCAGGCTTCGGCTCAGAGAGCTCTCTTGATCCAAAAAGACAGGAGTTCTCAGAGAAGATGTCAGATACAAAGATCCTTGGATCAGAGACTGATGGATCCGGATTACTGGAATCCTGAAACTCTAAGAAAGCAGATGTTGTCAGCAGAGGAACTTGCAAAGGTGGTGTGGTGGATGGTCTGACCACTTGAAAAAGAGGGGTAGACACTGAGGGAAGATCAATCTGCCCCAGAGCCAAATCTTCCTCACCACCCTCTCCACATCTTCTGTGAGACTTATGGAAGAACTAGCAAAGTAAATGGAGGGGGATACTGGTCTCTGCAAAAAGAAAAGGCGATTGAAGCTTGTCTGGTGCTGGGTCAACCGATGGAGAATATTTAGTACGAGGACAATATAGAGCATCTGAAAGCTATGTCTGATCCGACTTGGATTGTGCAAAACCGTAACACTGACTTTAGAAGTTGTAGGATCTGAAGGAGCAGTCGGATCCAAATGTTTCAGCTTTTCCTGATCTGGGGTTGAGACCGGATGATTAAAACTCCATTTCCATGAAGAATCTGAGGAAGATTTTGACAAGGTGGAAGGCTTTGTCTTTGAAGACTTTTGACTCTGCACAAACCCATCATTTTTACAAAAAGTATGTTCAGACTCCAACTTAAATCAGTCCATAGATAAGGCTTCACCGAAAGAAGGAAGGAGACCTTTTAATATCAATTTATCTTTTATGTTCAGTTTAGGCTCATGGATTAAATCCATGACAAATTGAGCAATCTTCCTGCAAGTGTAATGGACCCAGGCAGCATACACAAAGGGAGTGCGCATCTGAGATAGGCAACTTATGTCCACATTTGGAACATTTCTTAAAACTTATAGGTTTGTCACTCATCAAGTAAAATATATTTTCACAATAACTATATTTCAATAGATAAGACAGGGAAAATTTTAACTTTTTTCACATTTCAATAGATAAAGTGAAAACAGTAATTTTTTTTTTTTAAATTAACAGACTGAAGGAAGAAGGAGAAAATACCACCAATGATAAGAACTACTACCAAGTCATAAGAAGGAGGGAGATACTAACAAAAGTATCCAACAGTACCAAGTACGAAAGAAGACTGAAGAAAACCAGACCAAAGGATTACAACCCTCACGTACAGTAGAGAAGCGGAGGCATGGAAATACCAACAGTATGTCAGAAATACAAAGTTGTAAAGGCAAGGGAGAATACAGAAAGGAAGAAGATCGTAAACCACAAACAGCAGAGACTAAAAGGTTACAAGGTAAGCTAAGGAGAAAAAAATGTTCAATTAAGAGAATTTTCAAGAAAAAAACTTTACTTCTCTAATACAGCTCGAGAGAGACTGGAAGATCACGTCCATTAGCTAGAAGTGGCAAACGAGATCTGAGGTAGTTGGCAGGGTGCATTGTGGGTTACGGAGAAGCTAGAGAGATCTGGTGGTTGTGAGCTGCAGTGGATCCAAACCCATTTGTGAGGACAGAATTAAGACAGACTACATCAGATCTTCTATTTGGTGACCCAAGCATGACCAGGACACTTTTCTGTTGGGGGGGGGTCACTATGGTCCTTTCTTATTTGTGTGAGTTGCTCAATACTGGTTTGGCATATTTCTCTGTTAAAGCTCATTTGTCAGCCATTTCTGCCAAGCTGCCTTGGAGTCCACCCTCTTGGCTGAAGTGAGAGCTAAAAGAGCAGACTTCTAAGGACAATGTTGCAAGGAAGCTGACGAAGCAGGCTCAAAAGGAGCATGAATTGATTTTTCAAGTAGAAAATTGAGGGCAGAAAAAACAGACCACAGGAAGGTGGAACAGGCTTCATGGAAGATATGATATGAAGGACGCCTTTAAGAATTTGCACGGACCCAAATCAAGAGGCCACAGGAGATATCAAAGGCAGACAAGCAGAAATTGTTGACAGGTGAGCTTTAACTGAAGAATATCCTAACCCAGCATTGAGCAGATCACAAACAAGAGAGAACCAGTGGAACCTCCACAGACAGGAGATCTTGATGGCAAGGGCACATCCACACACAAATTCACTTCCATTTGGACACAATTTTCTGATGGTGGGTTTTCTTGGCTTGCATAAACCAAAGCACGTCCTCAGAAAAGATGCGCCTCAAAGGGATCAACATCCTTTCACCCACGTTAGTTTAAGTGTGCACAAGGGAGCATGGATAAGTGATCCCTAGTCTTGTGTAAGAAGATCCACCTGGTGAGGTAACTTGTTGTGATTGCCCCTAGCCAAATGAGAAGGAAGGGGGAAGCAATGCTGTCAACACCAAAAGAGCCACTAGCAAGATTTTGGGAGAGTCCTGCCTGATCTTTTGCAAGATATGCAACGCAGGAAGGGGAAGGAAGGTGTACAGAAACATCCCCTTCTATGTAAAAGGCAGGGTGCCCACTTTCCAAGCCAGAGTACTCAGGACTCTGGAACTGGACAGAGGAAGTTGCCTGTTTAGAATGGAGACAGAAAGATCAAGCTGAGGACTGCCCCACTGATGAGGAATGCCCAGGAGCACATCTCTGTGAAGCATTCAATCATGAGCGTGTGCGTTGTACCCGCTCAAGAGAGTATGCCACTAGACTGTGCTCAGGGGGAATGTAAACTGCCTGATGAGTAGCTTGATAATGAACAGCTAGATCCCAGACCTGTAGAGCTAAGTCTGCAAAGAAGATAGGACCTCGTACCCCGTGCTTGTTGACATACCACATCACTGTGATATTGTCTGTGAAAACTTTGAGGGGCTCAAGATGAAAGGCCAGAACAGGCAGCCCTCATCTCTTTTACAGTGATGTGATATGACTTCTGATGAACAGGCCACAGACCTTGAACTTTGAGTAGGCCAGAGGATGCTCACCACCCCGTCTGAGGCATCTGCATACAGCTCCTGAGTTGGAACTGGGGCATCAGAAGGAAGCCCCACAGTGAGTGAAAGTTGATGAATCCACCACTGAAGCTTGAGCTTGAGACAGGGCAGGAAAGGTACTGGGAAGTCCAGAGGATGGCAATGCTAAAGCCACACTGACTTGAGGTACCTCTGAAGCTTCCTCATATGGAGGCTGGCAAGGAGCAGCATGGGAATGGTGGAATTGATAAACCCTCAACACCCCGAGAAATTCCATGGCTGTGATAAAAACCAGGGAAAGAAGGGATTGGAAAAAGGCAGTTAAAGACGGAGCCTTGGGGGCAGGCAGAGATGCCATCATAGGAACTGTCTGAAGTCTACAGCCAAGGAAAATGTGATCCTGGGAAGGTATCAGAACTGATTTCTAGAAGTTTATGGTAAACATCAGACTCTAACAGGGAAATAGTAAACTTGAGAGTTTGGGCATGGAGCTTGAATAAGCAGGTTGTCTAGATAGGGAAAGAACTGAACACAATGAATCCTGTAAACAGCAATGATATGTGGGAGGCATTTGGTGAACACCCTTGGGGCAGTAGAGATGCCAAAGGGCAGAGCAGAGAGCTGAAAATGCGAACAGACAGCTAAACACAAACATTTCCTGAAGGGGAGACGGATGTAGATATGAAGGTATGCATCCTTGAGATCCAGAGAGACAAGAAAGGCCTGGGATAGAAGAAGAAAGGAAATAATGTCTGCAGAGGTAACATCTGAAAGGAAGGAATCTTGAGGAAGGTGTTCAGCCTGGAAAGATCCAACAACTGGTCTCCATGTGCACTCCTTTCATGGGACCATCATCATCCTGGAATATCAGGGTGAGCGAATTGGAGAAACTAAGGAAATTATTTTTTTTGTGCTACGATATAGAATCAGAATTGCATAGACACAGTAAGGCCTTACATAGTCTAATTATGATGGTTGCCAAAAAAGCAATTACTAGAAAATGGAAATCAGTCTAAACCATCTTTGCTAGATGTAACTAAGATAGTAACAGAGATAAAACAACTGGAACTGGGATCTTTAGAAAAGGGTAGGAGCAAATTACACAGGAAAAATGTGAAAAGTGGGATCAATACATGCAGAGGAGGAACAAGGTTTAAAAGAAGTCAGGATTTGAATGAGTTATGCAATGGTTGACTGACCATGACTGGATATATTACAAGAGATGTATAATGTTTGCAGCTACAGTTGTGTCAGCACAGTTTGTAATGCATAATGTTTGCAACTAAGACTGTGTTGCTTACTTTCATTTATATAAATGTAAAACTGCCCATGTCTTACATGATAATTTAATAAAGATGCTTCTTGTTTTTTACATATCCTGGAATAAAACCCCTTCTCCACTTGAGCAGAAGGCATGGCTTGAATGGTGTCCAGAGTCAAAAGAGAGTGAAAACCTCTGGGAAATAGGAGTGTTGTTCTTAAGGAAGCTAAGTAATTTCTATAAAGGGAGGAAGGGGCTTCCAAAGACTGAAGTGATTTGTAGCCAATCTGGAAGAGACAGGGACAGATGGAGTGGCAAGGGAACCTGGCCAACAGGAGGAGGAAGCAAACTGTCAAACAAAACTAGGCTGGTCTTGGAAAGCAGGTTTTGGGATGGCAGGAGTCTGTGTAGACTTAGCAAGAGGCGCACACCTAGAACCTTTCTTGCCCTTTGGAGTAAGGCGAGATTGCCTAAGATGAAATGCAGATCAACAGAAAAACTGAAATTTGGGAATAGGAGAGAAAAAATATGTTTCAGTTTCTGGCAAGGCTTTGTCCTTGTCCTGGAGAGACATGAAAGATTCAGCAGCAGCAGATACAGAAAGATTAATGTCATCAAGCAAAGCCGGAAGTTGAAGCCAAGAACAAAGCCTCATAACTGAAACAAAGGCAGCAGCCCTGGAAGAGACAGCAGCTGTATCACGGTTGCATTTGATTGAGTGTTATGCAACCTGAGAAGAACCCAGCAAGAAAAGGGCCGAATCCTGCACCTCAAGTCAGGAAATTCAGAAACCACCTTAGAAACCTGAGAAAGGACAGTCAAGACATACCTGGTCATATGAGTCTGGTAACTGCTGGCCCTAATGGATAAAGTTGCAGTAGTTTAATCTTTCTTGCTCAACCTTTCCATAGCCCTACTATCCTTACCAGAAGGTAACAGCTTGGTAGAGGGCAATAACTTGGATGGCTTGTCAGGAAACTCTCACTACAGAAAGGTTAGCAGAAGGGCATTTATAATGGAATTTTCACTCCTAAGTCACTTTATAGAATCTGGCTTCTTAGGTTCAAGGGGCTGAGAGTCCAGGGCTACTGACACTGCCGAGAAAGTATCCAGAAGGGCAGCCAGAACAAGAGAAACAGCAGATGGCTTGAGACACTCCATCTGTAGTAGCTGGTATCTTTTATAAATTCAAGACACTTGAGAACAATCCCACTTAAAAATAATCCAACACATAAGCAATGGTATTCCTACAGAAGAGGTTTTCCAGGGGAGTCTGAAGTAATGGAGTCGTCCTTCTCTCAACTATAACCCCAAGATGGAACGGACCTGAGAAGAGTAAGCCAAAGATTCTGAGTCCAGGTCCTCATCCGAGGAATCCAATTTCTTAGATCTCTTCAGTGGAGTAGAAGACATGGGAGGAGCAAGAACAGAGACCCCATGAGGAGGTTTCAATGCCATCAAAGCATTAAATAAACAGAGTGAAATCCTACCATTCACATTTGGGATGCTTAATAAAAAGGAGAAATATGCTTTGTTTTTTGTTTCTTTTTCTGCAGGAAGTCCGCTCGAAACACCCTCAGAGGGTCAGACCCCTGGTGAGTCTCAATGGCTGTAAGAATCTCCTCCCCAAGATCTGAGAAATCCCCCTCAGTTCTTCAGATATAATCAGCTGAGTTTACCTAAAAAATGTCAGATACAGACTTCTCCTCCGAGGACATGTGGGAAGCCGGATGCCAGCCTCTGACAGGGTCGCAGCAGAGTAATCCAAAGCAACCACCGGATGGTCCTTCAGGCTTTCCCCAGCTTTGAGAAAAATTCAGGGTAGGTGGGGGGGGGGGGGGTGGACAGCAACAGGATCACGCCTAATCTTTTTGGCAAACGGCTGGCCGTCAGGCTGGGAAGATTCTGCCACTACACCTTGAGTCAACAACTTAAGATGGTGATTCTCCAGGTATATGGACAAGGAGGACAGACTATGAAGGGTCTTAGGCACAAATGCCTGGCAGACAGCACTGATTATGATCATGGGAAGCACACAAACAGAAGAGACACTGGTCATGATAGTCTTGCAGAATTTGCTTCCCACACTGACATCTTCCCTTCCTAGATGACATGAACACAATAACCAAAAAAAAAAAAAAAAAAGAAACCCCAGCGGGGAACATATCTGAAAACATGGCTTAGTAACCAGCACAGCAGAAGGGTGCTCAAACTGACATTCAACAATGCTGTTTAGACTGGCAGCAAAGAAATTGTGAGTGTCTGCATCTGTACATCACCTTTATGCCCTACGCCTTTGTGTGGGGAGCATATGTGTGAAGTTTGATGCCTATAAATACTAAACTTTGGTATAATGGCCGGACATTGGGTTATCCTTGGCAGGAGACCATTAGATAAATACTGCAACAATGATATGGAAGGACATTTTATACTGCACACAAACTATACAACTACACTATTGTGCAATCAATGGACAAATATAATAAAAATATGAAATTCTGAACCACTTAATGCAATTAACCAATCTAATAACCAACAAAGCAACCTCCTAGACAAGCTGAGCACATCATAATCTACAAGATCCTCCTTCTACTGTATCAAGGAAACCCATTATTCCCTCATCTTAATCTAAAGCACTGCCATTAAACATGTATTAATCCAGCAAAAACATTTCCTAAAGAACTTGAGTTTAGAACTCTGTCCATTTTAGTTACAAAAACATTTCACAACTCCTTCACAACTCTAAGAAGCATACCTGCAGACATTGAAAATGGGTACAAAGGCCCATGAAAAGTAGGTGCATCCAGCCAAAAAAATCTGCTCAATATCTGAGTTGTTTGGCTTCTGCTACATACCTACAATCAGCTCCATTACTAGCGGAGTTAAGTACAAACTTGCAGTGTTAAAGATTGTACTGCATTTTATTTTATTTTTAGGTTCATAGGTTCATAGATTAGTACTAAGCTAACTGCTCTTGCTAGACATTTTAAGCCTAGCCAATTATCTCTTGTAAGACTCAACCCCCACACCTTGTGTTTGTAAGGCAAGCACCTTAACCATTAGGCCACCCTCCCAACCCCATTTTCTGTGTATTTAATTGTTTCATTGGTCTGAGTCTCTCTGTAGTCATTTATTTTTCTATTTAATTGTTTCGTAGAATACTGTGTTCTCTCTCTCTCTCTGCAGTTAGTTTCCTGCCCTCCCTTCCTGTTCTTGTTGTGGTATTAATCTTGGTGGCTTTGGAATTGCCTGCCCCTCTTGTAAATTTGTGTATGAACACTCCTCCTGGGTCTATCTCACTTGCTCACTCAACCGTGAGATCATATTTTGACTTTGGACACTCCTACCAGTCCCATCTGTTCAGCTCTATCCCACATCTATTCCAGTCTAGTGTCACTAGCTCATTCTACCTAATACAGAGAGAACATTTGTGAAGGGCAAGCCACTTGGGTCCTTAATTTTGAATTATCTTCTGTTTCTCCTTTCTCCCTTTCCACTTACCCAAAAAAAAAATTCTAAGCTTGTTTCCTGCCTTTCCTGTAACTAGTTTAGTCCAGATACAGATTTGCGGTATCCAGGACTGTTTGTAAGCTTTTAAGCCTCCCAAGCCTTTCTGTGTTGAAGGAAAGCCTTCTAGCTTATCAGTGGGAGTGGTAAGCCCTAGGTAGCCTATCTACCACAAGAGTGATTTCTGGCCCAGAAATTGTAGTTTATTGGCCGTTTGGCAGTTTTTCCATCTCTTTCAACTTTCTGGTTTAAAAGCCCGCGTTTGCGCTTTCCCACCTTTCCTGTAACTAGTCTAGTCCAGATACAGATTTGCTGTATCCAGGACTGTTTGTAAGCTTCTGAGCCCCCGAAGCCTTTCTGTGTTGGAGGGAAGCCTTCTAGCTTTTCAGTGGCAGTGGTAAGCACTAGGTAGCCTATCTACCACAAGATCCAGGCACAGATTCTTAGTTTTAGCACTTGAATTTGCTTATTCATGCTCAGAACTTGTTGTTAGCACTAAATAAGCTACAAATTACTACAGCACTCAACCCTCCTCTTTACCTAGAGGAAAACAGTTTTTTTACTTACTTTCCTTACTTGCTTAGAGAAAAATGGCTCTTATACTCACTTTCCTCACTAGTTTTTTATTCAGGCATGTCTAAGGATCAGCTCCCAGTGTTTGCCCATCTGTAAGATGAATCTGGGCATCTTGAGGCAATGTAGCAATTGCCTCATGTACACAGACAACCCTCTCCGCCTACCACCCAACACCACAACCTGTGAGAGATGCACTTATCTAGCCAAACTGGAAGTAAAGCTCTCTCCAACCAAGACTGAACTTGATAGACAAGAGGAGAAGGTAAACACTTGCACCACACTCATCACATTGTCCCACTAAACCTACACCACCAAAATCCACTCACAAGTAGAAAAACATTCGCAGAGGCTCTCAATAATAATCTGCTCAAGCAACAGAGACCTCCAAAGCAGAAACACAAGCAACCTCCGTCCCAACATAACCCAAATGACACACAGCCCACACACTCAGTGCGCCAATAAACCACAGCCCATAAGGCAAACCAACGTACCCAACACACTAGTCATAGGTGACTCGATAGTCAGGCACACTGATGTCCCACTCACCAGGCTAAACAAGAAGAAAAATACCATCAGCCGCTTGCCGGGTGCCAGGATCCGCCAACATAACCAACGCATTCAGGTCACTCCACAACAAGTACAAATATGACTCTGTCATTGTCCATGTTGGTGTGAATGACCAGAGACGTACCTCCCTGGACTACATGAAGAGACATGGAAGAGCTCTCTGATCTTGTAGTCCAGGCAGGTATGACCCTAGCCCTGAGTAGCATCTTGCCATCGCCCAGAATGATACCGCAGTACAAGGACAAAATGACTGACTTCAACAATTGGCTAAGCTTCTGGTGTCATTCTAAGGGGATCCAGTATCTGTCTGCCTGGGATGACATGGTCGACAGACCACAATGCTTTGCCAGAGATGGCCTGCACCTTGTTGCCCCTGGGATTCTGGATACTGGCTAAGGGTCTTGGCGCCCCTATAGTGCCTTTTTTAGGCAAGGTTTGAAAGTCAAATTCACCACCATAACAGGAACAGGTAAGCAAAAACTGTGGGTAATGCTACACTCAATGCTAGAAGTCTAAATCTCAAAATGCACTCACTCAAGGCACTCCTTAAAATGGAGAACATTGATATCTGTGCAGTGACTGACACCTGGTTCAAGGCTCTATAGAGCACCCCTGCATTACCAGGCTACAACTCATACCACACTTCAACCATCTAACCTGAACCAGAACACCAAGGGCGGCGGTGTGTCCATATTCATTACGGATATCCACACCTCCATGCTAGTTGTGCAGCATAATGCATCCGAGGTTAAAGTGCATCTAACTCTGGGCAAAACTGCAATCAAAATTGTAGCTTGCTACAGATCCCCCACCATGCCCCAGGATTCCCACTCCTCTTTTCTTGATATACTGGAAAATAATAGGGTTCAACCAAACACCCTAATAATGGGGGATTTCAACTACCCCACCATTAACTGGGAAAACTACTCGTGTACCAACTCCTTCACTCGACACTTTTTGGAATTCATAAATCATGGATCAACTTATCCACACCCCCACCAGGGGCAACAATATCCAAGACCTAGTCATTACCAACATGAGTGACCAGTGTTCCACAACTGAAATCAACTCCTCGTTGGGTCAGATCCGACCATAAGGTAATCACCCTAGATATCCACATCCCGCCTCCACCCACTGTTAAGGAAACCACAGTAAAAAAATGTCTCCAAAGCCAACTTCATGCTTCTTAAGACAGAAGTGGCAAACTTCATGACACCCATGCAGATGGACAATACAGTTATGACTGCTGAGTCCTACACAAATGCACTCTATAATCACTTACACAAGTGCATGGATCGTGCTATCCCAAACAGAACCAAGACGCTATCCTCCAAAAAAAGGAAGCCAATCTGGTGGTCCCCTGCCATAAACAAATTTTACAACAGAAGGAAGAAAATGTTGAAAAAGAGAGTAAAATCCCATGAGTGGAGGAGCTCCCTGGTCAGCCTAAGTAAGAAGCTAAGATCCCTTATAAGATCCTCCAAAGCTAGCTATGAAAACAAAATCGCCACTGATTCTAAGGGCAACCACAAAGCATTCTATAGCTATGTCAAGAATCTCAGTGGCAACACCCAGATCTGCTCCGAGTTACAGCACAACGGCACGAAAATTACAGAACCAACTGATATTGCCAACACCCTTGCAGATAGGTTCAGTGCCAACTTTACTCCCCCCTTTCACCTCCCCCCCCCAAAGGGCCCACATCTATACAGGAAGAATGCAGAGCCCCTGTAATCACATCTATGCGGTAAAAGCTGCACTCTCTAAAACCAAAAACACAGCATATATGGGACCGGACGTCTCCCAGGCTGCATTTTACATGAACATCAGAACGAACTGGCTCCCCACCTAAGCACCATGTTCAATCATAATCTCACGTCAGGCCTTGTGCCCACTGAATGGAGCACAGCAACAGTTATCCCACTCCACAAAGGGGGAGCCACCAATGATCCTGGGAACCATCGTCCTATTAGCATGACGAGCCTGGCCTACAAGGCCATGGAATGCATCATCAAGGAAGTCCTAAACAAAGACATTAGTAACCTCCAAACTCTGGACCTCACCCAGTTCGGGTTTGTGAAAGGCAGATCATGCCTTTTGAACCTGATAGACTTATTTGAGGCAGTCACCAAAGCCGCAGACGAGGGTAAGGTGGTTCACACAGCCTATCTTGACATCGCCAAGGCTTTCAACACCATTCTCCATTCTAGAATTATAGCTAAACTCACTAAACTAGGTATAAATACCTACGTCACAAGATGGGTTGCCACCTGGCTCACTGACAGAACCCACACTGTAAAAGTTGCAGATTCCAAACCTGACTTCAAACCAGTGACAAGTGGAGTACCACAGGGTTCAGTCCTGGGACCTCTCCTGTTTGGTATCTACTTCTCTGAAGTACAGGCTAACACAGAAGGCCTCTGGTAACGAAGTTCACAGATGCCTGCAAACTAGGAACCATAGTAGAGTCCCCAAATGACGTGGACATCCTACAGAAGGGCCTCACTGAGACAGATGCCTGGTGTCAGAGGCATGGCCTCAAGCTCAATGCCAAAAAGTGCACTGTCATCCCCTTCGATAAAAACTCTGTACCCATGAACTACCACACAAACAGCAGTCTACTTAATGCTGAATGTGTGATAATAGACCTAGGGACCCAGGTGGACAGTAGTCTCTCCTTTGATAATCACATTGCCACAGTAGTCAGGAAATCCTTCTATGTGGCACACCTCATCACAAAAGGGTTCTCATCTAGGAAAAAAAGAGGTCACTGTTCCCCTCTATTCTGCACTCATTAGACCCATTACAGAGTACAATGGCCCTTTTGGAATGTCCCTCAAGACATCTGTAGCAGCTGGAAAGGCCACAGAAGTACCTCACAAAGATGATTACTGGCCTCAAACAAATGCCCTACAGTGACAGTCTCAAAAAACTCCAGCTTCACTCTGTAGCACATGGCCTACTCCGAGGAGATCTTTGCCTAACATATAAAGCTATGTTAAACCCAGAGTTGTTTGACATGCTACACCTAAAGAAATCCAAATCCATCCGAGCTACATGCTCAAAGGAGATCTAAACCTTGTCACTACAATAAAACAGGGCATACTGGAGGGATAAATTTCTGTCCCAGAATATATATATATAGGTATAGGATATGTCAGGTGCCCCCCAAAAAAGATAGCAATATTTTATTTATATATATATATATATATATATATATATATATATATATATATATATATAGGTATAGGATATGTCAGGTGCCCCCAAAAAAAGATAGCAATATTTTATATATAGATATATATAAATATATATATAGATATATATATATATATATATATATATATATATATATATGCATCAATATAAACTTTACCTTCATCTACAAGCAAATACACCACATAGGTTGTAGAAGATAAAGGAAAGATAAACTTCAGAATGACAGGGGGATGACTGCGGAAGGGTAACCCAGACTGCAACAGTGAATACACTAACATCTACATTTATGATAAGTGTACACAACTGTACTATGTTCATGTTTCACTGTTGCAGTCATTACATTTGGGTAGAATCCCAAAGCTATGGTTGGGAGGCTGGAGCTAAACAGCATTAGGTGCGGCTATAAGGCCCTGCAGCACTGCAGTGGCAAAGCCTGCCCTGGACTTAAGAGTAGACAGGCAAATGGTAATGCTTTGTAAAGGTGTGAACAGAACTCCAAGTAGCAGTCTCTAGGATGTCTTTGGTTGGTACTCCTCTGAGAAAGGCGGCTGAAGTAGCAGCAGCTCTGGTGGAATGAGACCTAATGCCATTGGGCACAGGTTTACCACGGTGTAAGTAGCAGAAACGGATGCAGTGGCTTATCCACTTTGAAATTGTCTGCTTTGAAATGGCCTTTCCTTCTGATCCTGCAGCATATGACACTAGTAATTGCTCAGTTTTTCTTAGAGCTTTTGTCCTGCTCAGGTGGAATCTTAGCCGTCTGTGTACGCCCAAGGAATGCAGAATTCTCCCCCCTTTGTTCAGCGGATTTGGATAAAAAGTTGGCAGATGAATTGTTTGGTTAAGAGCCACACTGGAAACCACCTCAGGCATAAATGTAGGATTTGTCCTCAGACACCCAGTACAGGTAAAATATGATAAAAGGCTCTACAGCCATGAGGGCCTGTAGCTCTGAAACTCTTCTTGCTGAAGTAATTGCTAGTAGCAGAGCTGTCTTCCATGATAAGAACTTTATATCAGCAGTAAAAGCTGGTTCAAATGGAGGCAGGGTGAGCTTTTCCAACACATAATTGAGGTCCCATGCAGGTAATGGTGATCTTCTAGGGGGCCTTAAATTGTTGTCCCCCTCTAAGATACTGCTTTAGTAAAGGATGAGAAAAATTGGTGGCTCTGTGTTGTAATGAGCCGAAATGGCAGAGGCATGGATTTTGATTAATGAGAAAGATAGGCCTTTGTCAAGCATCTCAATTAAGTACTGTAATATCTGCGGAATATTTGGTTTTGCTGTACCAGTTCCTTGTGCTCGACTCCAAGCACAGAATCTCTTCTACTTGTCAGCATAAGATTTTCTAGTACTAGGCCTTCTGGCTTCCAAAATGACATCCATCACAGCTTTACTGAGAGGTGTTGTTTGTATGCTTATACGATTACTGTAGTTGATTGTGCAGGATCAGATTGTTTTGCTGGGACAGTAGTTGTGGTCTTAGGGGCAAGGTCCATGCTGGGTATTGAGACAAGTTCCTTAGGACTGGGTACCAGTATTGTCGGGGCCAGTCCAGGGCAATTAATATCATCTTTGGCTTCTCTTGTCTGACTTTTAGGAGGACCTTGGGTACAAGAGTCAGAGGAGGAAAGGTGTAAACTGGTAGGTTTTTCCAACTGAAGGATAGGGCGTCCACTTTCCATGCTTGTCTGTGATAAGTCCTTGTGCAGAATTTTTTCAATTGATAACTTTGAAGAGAGGCAAATAGATCTATGTCTGGGCTCCCCCATTTCTCTGTTATCATGCTGAAGACTTGTGGATTTAGTTTCCACTCATGAGGATCCATACGGTTTCTGCTTAAATCGTCTGCCAGAGTGTTTTGTTTTCCTGGCAGGAATTAGGCTTTAAGATGTATTTGGTAGGTCAAAGCTGTGTCCCACAGTGCCATGGCTAATCCGCAAAGGGGGTATGAGTGTGTGCCCCCTTGCTTGTTTATATACCACATGACTGTGGTGTTGTCTGTCTTTATCAGTAGTTGTCCTGGATGAAGTAAATCCTTGAAGGCTGTTAGGGCATTTTGAACAGCTAGCATCTCTTTCTGGTTGATATGTAGATGCATTTGTTTTTGTGCCCATATGCCCTGAATGCATCTTCCTGCCATGTGGACCCCCCAGGCATAATCTGATAAGTCGGTTGTTAAGGTTTGGCTGGCAGGGGGTAGAGGGAAGGACCGTCCCATGTTTTGGTGACAGGCCTTTGCCCACCATAGAAACTCCTGTTGCAGGCAGGGAATGAGAGGAATCATTGTTTCCAGACTGTGTGAATGTTGACTCCATAAACTTTTTAGGTACCACTGAAGTTTCCTCATATGTAATCTTGCATATGGAATTAGTAGGATGCAGGATGCCATGGAGCCCAGAGACTGCAGAATTTTTCTTGCAGAAGACTGGGTTTTTGTTGCCATCAGTATGAAGTAAATAGTCAGTTGCCTTTGTCTGGCGTAAGGTAAGCCATCTGGGCAGCTGTACTCAAGCTTGCACCCAGGAATGTTATCTTTTGAGAGGGTACCAGTTCTTTTAATTTATTGTGTACCCTAGGCATGTTAGAAGCCTATTCACAAATGCCAGGTGTTGAAGAAGAGTCTCGTCGTTCTCTGATTGAATGAGACAGTCATCCAAGTAAGGATATATTTGTATACTACTTTGTCTGCAAAATGCAATTACTGGTGCCGGGCACTTTGTAAAGACCCTAGGCACAGTAGATAAGCCAAAGGGCAGTGCAGAGATTGGTAATGCATTAAGCCAGCCTTGAATCTGAAGTATTTTATGCACAATTGTCTTATTGGGACATGCAGGTATGCCTCTTTTAGGTGTAATGTCACCAGCCAAACATTCTTGCCCAGCATGGGCAGAAGCTGCTGCAAAGTCAGCATTTTGAATTTTGGAATGTCCAGGTAAGTATTCAAAATTGATAATTCCAGTATTTGCTGCCAGGCCTTGTCCTTTCTGGGTACCAAGAACAGTTGAGTAAAAACCTTGTTCTTTTGCCTCTGGTACTGGTTGAATGGCCCCCATATCCATGAGGGACGTAGCCTGTTTCTGTGCCTCTGCCCATTGATTTGTGGGGAGATCTGGCCAACCGTTTGCCATTGGCAGAGTGTGGAAATGGAATCTATCCCTGTGATACTATGTTTAGTACCCACTTGTCCTGGGTTAACTGCCAATTTTGAGCAAAAAGTGCTAATTTTCCCACTAAGGGTGCTGTCAAAAGATAAGTGCTTGGTGTAGGCAGAGGGAAGTCACTGGGACTGTTTTCTGTAGGTTTGCACTTTATCTCCACCTGATTTGGAGGTAGCTGCGCCCCATTGCTTTGACCTGTATGAATCTTGTGCCTAGTAACTGGAACCCTTTGGGTGTCTGGATTTGCCCCTTTGAGCTCTGTCTGACACAAGAAAGGACCAATTTTTTGTAGGCCAGTATCTACTGAATCTTGGTGGCTGCATTTGTAAAAAGTCTAACAGTTTGCATAGACTTAGCTTTGTCTTCCACTTTCTTTAAAACCTCTTCTGCCTTAATACCAAACGAGAATCATGCTGTAAAGGTGCATCTAGCAATTTAGCTTTAACATGATCAGGCAAATTTTGTTCTTTTAACCAGGCATGCCTCCTAATCACAGATCCAGTAACTGTGGCCCTGCAGGAGGCCTCTAAGGAATCAAAGCCACATTGCAAAGTATGCTTTCCAACTTGTTCAGCTGCATGCAATAATTCCTGCAATTCTTTATTTTCTGCACATTCTGAAATCAACATAATTTTCTGTTTCAGCAATCCCATAACATGTTATTGGTACTTAAGCATATGAAATGGACAGTTTAAGGCCCTGACTGCCAAGGTTGCAGATGTATAAACCTTTTTCCCCCATCTGTCTAGTGCCCTTGAATCAGCCTCTTATCTGGAGGGGGATGAGTACCCCTGATCAAGCTAATAAGGTCTTCAGCCATTTTGATCATCTGTTTTTTAGGCATAGAGGCCTGTGCACGTGGAGCATGTGTCAGTTTTTTAGTTTTAGAAGTTGCCTTTGTCTTTGGTTTTGCAGCTGTTGTTGGTTTGATATATAAATGTTGAGGTCTGAATACACCCTCAGAAGCCGGTGCCTGCCCAGTGGCTCCGGACCTATCCGAGGGGATACATCCCTGGGTCCAATACCTTGAGTATCTTGCGGCATGCCGGACTCGACATGGGTGTTGGTAGAGGCCTGCGATTCGAAGTTAGTGGGTATCAGGGGCTGCGAAAGCACCTCACTGAGTACCGGTGACTGGCTTAGGAGAAGCTTTGTCGTCGGTTTTGGATCTCGACTGCCTTTCTCTGTCCTTTTCTTTGCGTTTTTTATGTATTCCGGTAGTCGGATTGCTATCCAATGCCATTTCTGGGCAGTTAAATCTGTTTCCAAAATACTTTGATGCAAAAATATACAGACGCTTAATACTGCGTTGGTTAAATCTAGCACAAAACTGACAGCCAGGCACGTTGTGATCAGGGCCTAGGCAAGGAATACAGTATAAATGGAAATCCTTATGAGGTATTTGCTTCCCACAAGTAATACAATTATTAACTTTTTCTGACATCGGTAAAAAGCAAGAAAAAAGTTTCCATAAACGGGGTACTTGGCTTTAGTGAAGACTTTGGTTCTGAATCTCACTCAAATATTTCAGTAGTCGGCTGACCGGCACTTGCGAAATGCTTCTGCTTCGGGCACCGCGCGGCAAGAAAGACTGAAGAAAATGGCATCGGCTGCATGTTTTATACCCCTGACGACCTGACGTCATGGAAGAGAAGACAGCAACCGACACAGGACCCAAGACTTTGGAATTCAGGCCGACTGAATGCAAACTGCCAGCAGATTACCCTAATGTAATGACTGCAACAGTGAAACACGAAGAACATCAGATGACGCAGTAAGAATGGAAATCTCGGTGTGGTATTTGCTTTCCACAGACGAGACAATTGTTAACTTTTTCTGACATCAGTTAGACCAAGAAAAAAGGATCCCCAATGGGGTACTTAGCTTTAGAAGACTTCAACTTCAATTTTGGAAACAAACTCAGGTAGCGGCAGACTGGCTCTCATGCGAACTGCTCCTGCTTCGGGCTCATCGGCAAGAAAGCAAGATGTAATGGTGTCGGTTGTCTGTTTTTATACCACTAGCGACCTGACATCAGTCCTGGAGTGACAGCAACCGACGCAGAAATACTAAGCCTCTGGTATTCGGGCCGACTGAGGGCTACCCCCTGGCAGGATAACCCAAGTGTTATGACTGCAACAGTGAAACATGAAGAACATCAACAAACATAGAGAATAATATATTCATAAAGTAGCAGAACGTATTCTAAGAAGTAAGCCAACATAGGAATGGAGAAAGGAGATTTTTGCCAAAAGGGATGACTGTAAGCAGGAATACATAAAACAGGCAAAAGGGGGCTGGAAGTTACTCGAGAAAAATTGGAAAGGAACCAAGGTACTGGAAGCAAATAACTAGAGAGGAAAGGTAACACAGAGGAATTAGGCCAAGACTACATTTGGACTACACGTTAGAGACTGATATCAGAGTATAGGCATAGAAAAAAGGACTAAAGGAATTCTTTGTGAATGACCTACTTTGCTGAAGTTTTAGTTGAATCTAGAATAAAAGCTGCTGTTAAAAAAGGGACAATTTAGGGCACAAAATATTGCGCAATAACCAAATCAATCACAGGAGGTTAGAAAAGATTGGGAAGAGACTACAAAAACAATTGACAGGGGAATAATGGGAGGACATATGTATAGCTCCCAGTTATTTAAGTCCAGAAAGTTTAGGATTTTTGCTTGGAAGTATTTTCATACATACTTTTACTTCCCAAGCAGACTTCAACATTCATTTGCTATCTACCTGAGGAAAAATTCTGTGGTGAGGAGTGACGGCGAAGAAAGAGATAACTGGGAACAAACATTCTGGGAAAGTAATGAGTTGGCAGATTTAACAAATTCCCTACAGAGTACTCTGCCAGAAATACTGTTTGAGAAAATGGCTGTAACTAAGGAAATGATTCTTTTGAGCTGGGACACAGGATCTGAACTGCATAAACACAGTAATGTATTTTAAGTCTAATTCTGTTGACTGCCAAAAAAAATCAATTACTATACAAAATGGAAATCAAAGTCTAAATCCACTGCATTTGAAGTACTGAATATTAAGAGATAAAAGAACTGGAAGAGGGATCTTTAAAAAAATGGAAGGAGCAAATTACACAGAAATAAATGGAAATCTGGAAACAATACATGCAGGAATGATGTTCGGGGCAGAGTGAGGTTTGAGGGAAGAAAAGAATTGAGCAAATTATGTAATGTTAAACTGATAGCTATAAAGAAAGAAAATATATGGGATGTACAATGTAAAAAACATTGTAGCATACAAGAGTACACACATTACATATAAAAATTAGGGCACAGTTTCGAAATGAGCAATTGATCAGTTTAAAATTCAGTAAAGTAAGCAACATTAATTGGGAGCAGCAGGACAAAGTGATCACCTGGTTATAAAGTGGAAATAGTGTGTAACGGAGTTGGAGGGAGGTTAGAAGGAAGAAACGAGTTTGAGAGAGGAAAGATGGGTAAAGTACATTGGCTTTCCAGAAAAATGAGAGATGGATGGAGTGACAGAATGAAGAGAGAAACATGAGGAGGAAGAGAATAAAGATAAAGGAAGAGTACAGTGGTTAGAGATGGAATAAAAATAGATGCTACATTAAAATTCAAATAAAGAGCTATTAAAACCAACAGAATGATTTAGTCCCACAAGACAATCATCACATAAGGGGTAATTGCTTATGCTATAATGAAGTTGTCCTTCATAAATCCAGGCCATACATGCCATTAAGGACAGAAAAAGCAGCCATGTCTAAAATTACTGAAAAGTCAACGAATGGCAAAAACCATAATGAGTTATTTAGAAATTATCATGTGCATCTTTTAACAGTTAAGAGCCAGGTAGGTTTTATTTCTTCCACGCAGCCACATACAACATGCTTTCTCTCATAAAAATGCTTACCTCTTGAATAAATGCAAAGCTTGTCTTACTGAAAAAAGACACTTGTGACAAAACTTTGTTTATGTCTGAACTTCTGCCACCTTCTCCATTGTCACCCTATATGCAGAAATTCTTCCTCTGGAAATAAATTCTTAGGTGTGTACTAGGCCAATGGCCCTGGAGCCTTTACAAGCCTAGCCCATAGGATTACCCTGACATCATGCCACCCAACCTTAGTACCTAGTGCCTCTTTCGAGTAGAGCCACTGGAGTGATCCCCGGGGTGAATTTTCTATTTCCCATCCACTCATCAAGATTTCTCTTTAAGAGGGCCAGTGAGGTGCTCTGCTTGACATGTATGGGAAGTATACTCCATAGCACAGGCAGTCTTGGGGTTATGAACCTGTCCCTCCCGCATGTTCTGCTGATAGGTTCATAGGTTGGTACTGGGCTATCTGCCCAAAGGCATAAATGAGCCCAGCCACGTTGTGGGGTATTCACCGCCCCTTTAGTAGTTCCCTAGACCCTTGTACTAGCAGCTAGTACCCTTGGCCCCTGTCTAGTAGTGCTGTTGGTGTGATCCCCAGTGTGAACTTTCTGTTACCCATCCACTTATCAGGGTTCCTCTTGAAGAATGATAGTGAGGGACTCTCTTATGTAGATCGGGACCCTGTTCCATAGTAAGGGAAGTCTCTGCGAAGGGAATCTATCCCTCCAGCATGTTCTATTCATTGTTGTGTTGAGGTTTATATCCCTAGAGCGTGTAGCTCGAGTAGATTTGGTTTTGATAAGATGGAGCATGTTCAACAATTCTGGGTTGGACATGGCTCTGTACATTAGACAGAGATCGCCTCTGAAAAAGCGGTATGCAACAGAGAACAGTCTTAGCTTTTTCAATCGTGCTGCATAGGGCAACTGTTTGAGGCGAGTAATCCTCCTGGTTAGGTACCTGTGTGGTCTCTCCAGCTGCTGGAGATGTCTAGCCTGGTACATTCCAATTGGTGCATTGTACTCAATGATGGGTCTGATGAGGGAAGAGTAGAGGGGCACCATTACATCCTTAGATCTTGATGCGAACCCTTTCGTGATCAGATGGGTCACATAGAAGGATTTTCTAACCACTCTGGCAACATGGTTATCAAAGGAAAGCTGACTATCTACTTGGGTCCCTAGATCCCTTAAATCTTCTTCAGATTTCAGGGGATTACCTCTTATGTTGTAGTTTGCAGGTACTCTGTTTTTTCCAAAGGGGATTACTATGCATTTTTTTGCATTTAGCTTGAGACCATGGCTTTGACACCATGCATCAGTCTCATTTAGGCCCTTCTGGAGGATCTCCATGTCGGCCGGAGACTCTATTATAGCACCCAGTTTGCAGTCGTCCACAAACTTAGTCAGCCACAGCCCTTCCGTGCTTGCCTGTACTTCTGAGAAGTATATGCCAAACAGGAGGGGCCCCAGGACAGAGCACTGAAGCACACCACTCGGTACTGGTCTGGATTCAGACGTAGATACTGCTACTCTTACTTTATGGGATCTGTCTGAGAGCCAGTTTGCGATCCATCATGTGACGTAAGGGTTTATGCCCAGGCTGATGAGCTTATCAATGATACCTGAACGGGGAATGGTGTCAAATGCTTTAGCAAGGTCAAGGTAAGCCATGTGTACCTCCTTTCCCTTATCTATAGCCTGAGTAACTGTCTCAAAGAAATCCACCAGGTTCAGGAGGCATGATCTGCCCTTGACGAAGCCGAACTGTGTGGGGTCCAGCGACTGGAGGTTCCCAATCTCTCCATTTATGAGTTCCATAATGATTCGCTCCACAGCCTTACAGATCAGACTGGTCAGGCTTATTGGTCGGTAGTTCCCAGGGTCAGTTGTGGCCCCACCCTTGTGTAGCGGGACCAACGCTGCTGTGTGCCATTCTATGGGCACATATCCTGTGGAGAGGCTGAGACTGAACAGGGTATTAAGATGCGGGGTTAATTCCTTTTGGAGCTTGCGTATGAGACAGCCTGGGACACCATCTGGTCCCATGGAGGCAGTGTTTTTAGCTTTAGATAGAGCCTTGTTAACCAACGTATCAGTAATAATTGGACTTGCACAATCCCCTGGAATGGTAATAGGCCCTGTAGGTGGGTGGGTGGGTGGGTGGGGGGATTTGCCCTGGACCTGTCAGCCAAGACGTTGGCAATGTCAGAAGGGTCAGTGTATTTTGTTCCATTTTGTACTAGCTCAGAACAGACCTGAGCGTTGCCATTTAGGTTTTTGACTTACCCATAGAAGGCCTTATGGTTATCCTTGGCAACTTTCTTTTCAAAATTAGCTTTAGTTGACTTGATGAGGGCCCTCAATTTCTTACTAATGCTGATCAGGGATGATTTTTCTACTTGAGATTTGGCCTTTTTTTTGTATAAGTCTCCTCCTTTTATTGTAAAGTTTGCTTATGGCCGGGGTCCACCAGACTGGTTTCTTCTTGCTTGAGGAAGGAGTCTTGGTTTTATTTGGGATAGCATGGTCCATGCAATCCTGAAGAAGCATACAGAGTGCCTTGGTGTAGGATTCTGCATCATGGATATCATTATCCTTCTGCAAGGGAATAGTGAAGCTTTCCACTTTGGATGCAAATAGTTTGAAGTTTGCTTTGGAAAGGTTTTTGACTATGGTTTATTTGACTGGGGGGAGGTGGAGGGCTGAGGATGTCCAGGGTTATAAGTTTGTGGTTGGATCTGACCAAGGAGGGAGTGATAATGGGTGTGGTACAATGGGCGCCCATATTTGTGATTATTAAATCCAATATGTTGTCCCCTCTAGTGGGGGAACATACTAGTTGTTCAAGGGCATTTGAATTTATAAATTCTATGAATCGCTGAGCATAGGAGTTGGAACATTGGTAGTTCGCCCAGTCTATACCAGGGTAGTTGAAATCACCCAAGATTATGGTGTTGGGTAGGACCTTTATATTTTCCAATGTCTCAAGGAATGTAGAGTGAGCATCTTGGGACATGGTGGGCGATCTATAACCGGCTATGGCTTGAAATGTGGTTTTGCCTGCTGATAGTTGTGCATGTATGATCTCTGGGGCATCATGTTGCGCTACTAACCTGGAGATATGGGTATCCTTGATGAATATGGATACACCTCCGCCCTTTGTACTGCAATCCGGTAACTGAGGCCGGAAGGTATATGAATTGTAACCTGGCAGTGCTGGGGTGCTCTCTTGAGCCTTGAACCAGGTGTCCGTCACTGCACAAACATTGATTTTCTCCATGCTGAGGAGAGCCTTGAGTGTGTGCATTTTGAGGTTGAGACTTCTGGCGTTGAGTAGCATTACCCTTAGTTTTTGGTTACCTGTGCTGGTTATGGTGGTTGGTTTGTCCTTTGAGCCTTGCCTAAAAAGGCACTATGGGGACGGCAAGAGCCTTGGCCAGTATTCGAAAACTGAGGGGTGACAGGTGCAACCCATCTCTGGCAAAACAGCGAGGCTTGTCTATCATGTCATCCCAGGCAGACAGACACTGGATCCCCTTAGAATGACACCAGAAGCTTAGCCAATTGTTGAAATTGATCATTTTGTCTTTGTAATGTGGTATGGTACTCAAGGTCAGGGTTATACTAGCTTGGGCTACATGATCAGAGAGCTCCTCAATGTCTCTTTTCATGTAGTCCAGGGAGGTACGTCTTAGATCATTCACACCAACATGTACAATGACAGCGTCATACCTGTACTTGTTCTGGAGTGACCCAAGTGCCTGTGTTATGTGGCGGATCCGAGCACCCGACAGGCAGCTGACAGTAACCTTCTCCTTGTTCAGCCTGATGAGTGGAACATCTGTGTGCCTTACTATAGAATCTTCTATTACTAGTGTGTTAGGTATGGTGTTTTGCCTTAAGGGCTGTTGTGAGGCACACTGCTGAGGTGAATTATGTGTTTTCTGGCTTGTGTTTGGGGGTGCAGGTTGCTTGCTTGTCTGCTTTGGAGGGCACTGTTTATTTTTCAGATTGGTACCTAGGGCCTCCGAATATGTTTTTGTGTATTTATGCGTATGTTTTGCCGGTGCTTGTTTTGTAGATTCATGTGTGACAGGTGGTGTGATGCAAGTGTGTCCCTTATCCTCTTGACTGTGTTACAGTCATGGGTTGAGAGCACTTAGCCTCCAGTCTGGCTGTGTATTTGCATCTCTCACAAGTGTTTGTGTCTAAAGGTAAGAGGAGAGGGTTGTCTGTATACATGAGGCAGTTGGGACATTGCCTCAGGATGTCCAATTCCACCAGATGAACTGGAGAGTACACCTGAAGCTGACCTCTGGACATGCTTTGAAGAGTACATTGAACTTGAGTCCTGCGGACGATCGAGGGTCTTATGCTACATTATAATAGTGTTGTCTAGAAAATTTGGAGAATAATAGTGCTGTCTAGGAGATTAGGACAAGTGCTGATTTCTGTTTTGCAAGTGCTGCAATAAGAGGAGCTGATCTGAAGCACTTGAGTTGAGGCTTGCCTAGTTCTAAGGGAAAATTTACAGCGCAGACTTTGTGGGAGCTGTTTTTCTCTAAGCAAGTGAGAAACGCAAGTACAAAAACTGTTTTCCTCTAGGTAATGAGGAAGATGGAGTGCTATAGTAATTAGTAGCTTATTTAGTGCTTACAAGTTCTGAACAAGTGAGATTCTTTACATGAATATAGCAGGCCTTGTGGCTGTCTTTCCTATCTGCTGCAATTCTGTTTTCATAGCTAGCTTTAGAGGATTTGACGAGGGATCTCAACCTTTTGTTTGGCTGATAAGGGAGTTTTTCCAGTCGTGGGACTTCACCTTATATCACATCAGTTTCCTCCTTCTGTTGTAGAGTTTTGTTTATGGCAGGGGACCACCAGATTGACTTCCTTTTTTTTTTTTTTTTTTGAGAAGAGTATCTTAGTTCTTTTGGGTATGGCGAGATCCATGCATTTGTGTACATGTTCATACAGTGCATTGGTGTATGATTTGGCGGTCATGCAACTATTCTCCATTTGCATGGGTGCCATGAAGTTACCACCACTGTTTTTAGGAGCCCAAAGTTAGCTTTGGAGAAGCTTTTCATGGTGGTTACCTTTGTTGGAGGGGTGGGATGGATGTGGATTTCCAAGGTAATTCATCTTTCTGAACATTCAAAAACCTCCTCTGGATCAAAAACTCTAAATACAACACTGAACGTGACCCTCAGTATGGCACGATAAAAGAGCTTGAACTGTTATCCCCTTAAACAATGCTTTCTTACAGGGACAAGAGCTGCTCTTTTCTGGATGTTTTTTTACAGAAAAATCCTGTGCAATAAGTTTTTTTTTTTTAAACCAGGTTTAACTAGGAAAACATACTAGAGTAGGACATGGGGTGCTCAGGGTCTCCATGTCTAGTCCACAAAGCCACTTTTTGCACCCTCTCTAGTAAGATCTACTCAGTTGGAATCGCACTCCATTTCACCAAAAGATCAAACTCTTGGCAATCACCATCCTCAGAAGTAACCAGTATGCCACAGAAATGAAATTTATGTACTTACCATAATAACAGATCTGTGTTATCTCACTTTCATCTGGTTCAATGTTTATGTTGTCAGATCAGATTGGTAACATCTCAATACACGTTTGATGTGCAATCTAGAGCTTATGCTTCCCCTTTGGCTCTGCCATTATCAGAAATGTCCTTTGAGACCACCCAGTTTCTTTAAAGCAGCTTGGGAATCTGTCTCAAACACTGAATCAGATGAAAATAGACAATGGATATGAAAGAAATGTACTTACCACAATGACAGACCTGTGTGGTCTCATTTTTGTCTGGTTCAACATCCCTCCCTTCTTCCACCTTCCAAAATGCCATTTATAATCTTTGGTGCTCGGACAAATCTCGACAAACTCTTGTCTGCCTTTAGATCACCTTTCCAATCACAAGACAAGTTATTTCATACAATAATAGTTTTCTTTTAGTAACAAAATATTTTGTCTATATGGTTAGAATATTCAGTAAACTCAATCTGAGGTAATTCAGACAAAGAGGGAATTGTGGGTAGGGGGGGGGTCAGACTCATGGATCCAAAGCTCTGATAGAAGGTGCAGAGATTAGATCCAATCGGATATGATAACCCACATACAGAATCACACGAAAATAGACATCTGATCTGCATGTTTTAACGTCCATCCCCGTTCTCTAATCCAACCAAGTACTGCTCAAAATAGTCAGGTCAAGCTTAATGCTGCACATCTGTTCCTGTACCATGTTAAGATCTTCCCTAATAACAGAGGACTCCTATTTCCGGACTCCTTAGCTGCAACTTCTGAATACATAGAGTACACTAGTCCATACTCGCTATATAAAGCTATTTCTCTGTGACTTTCCGAAATACTAGCAACCCAGTTAAGCAACAAATTCCAAAAATAATCCCCCAAAGAGCTCACAGATTTCTGAATACTGTTGAAAATTTGTAGATGGTAGAAAACCTGCTGCCAATTAATTGAGTGCCATACTGGAAGTACTATTTCTATCAGTTTTCATGATGTTTGGAACCCACTGGTCCTGTGCAACTTCTGCCCACCTTTCCACAAAGAAAAACAAGCACTCTTCTGCAGTTCTTCGGGTATAAAGGTATCAGCCGACGCCATTTTCCTTAGTGTTTCTTGCCCCAGATGCCAGGTGCCCTCTAGGAAGGCTAAATTTGGATAAATGTAAAAGTTTCCAAATAAGAGAGCAAATAAAAATAAACATGTATATACATATATACAAACAAATACACCATAATAGATTCCCCCAGCTAGCTAGAAGATGGGCAAATACCCTAGGAGTAGCACAGAGGGGAAGGAGGGAGGGCAATCCTGACTGCAGATGCATACCTCTCGGACATCTACATTTATGGTAGGTACAAAACTGTACTATGTCCTTCAAGGATGCATCTGCAGTCCTTACAAATGGGTAGAATACCATAGCCAAACTGGGGGAGGAGGAATAATAAGATTATGGTGTAGTTAAGATCCCTTGCAAAACAGCAGTGGCAAAACCTGCTCGGGATCTGGAGTATAAGGGTAGATTATAATGCTTGGCAAATGTATGCACGGAGCTCCAAGTAGCAGCCTCTAAAATGTCTTTGGTAGCCACTCCTCGTAAAAAAGCTGTAGTAGTGGCTGTAGCCCTTGTGGAGTGAGGTCTGATGTTCTCTGGAGTTGTCTTTCCATGGTAAGAGTAACAAAATCTAATGCAATTTCCTATCCACTTAGAGATTGTCTGTTTTGAAATTGCTTTTCCTTCCATTCCTGCTGCATATGCTACCAGTAGCTGGTCAGTTTTTCTATTGCTCTTGGTCCTGTCCAGGTAGTAGCGCAGTTGCCTATGTACATCCAAGGTATGTAATAGTCTTTCTCCCCTGTTCTGTGGGTTGGGGAAGAATGTAGGCAGGTGGATAGCTTGGTTTAAAGATACCCTGGAGACCACCTTTGGCATAAAAGTAGGATTAGTTCTCATGGACACTATCTTGATGGAAGATAAGGAAGGGTTGTACTGCCATTAATGCCTGTAGTTCAGAAACCCTTCTTACTGAAGTGATTGCAAGCAGGAAAGCAGTTTTCCATGATAAGTACTGTAATTCTGCTGTTGCTGCTGGCTCGAAAGGAGGGAGTGTCAACATTTCTAGCACAAAGTTCAAGTCCCATGTGGGCAATGGTGGCTTCCTTGGTGGTTTTACATTTTTAATTCCTCTCAGAAACTGCCTGAGTAGAGGATGTGAGAAGACTGGAGGGTCCATGTTGTATTCTGCTGAAATAGCTGATGCATGAATCTTAATGGAAGAATAGGACAGGCCATTGTGAAAAAGCTCTGCCAAGTATTCCAAGATGTTAGCTATGTTTACCAGTGACACATTTTCTCCTTTTGCTGCACTCCAAATGAGATATCTTTTCCATTTTGCTGAATAAGTTCTCCTTGTTGAGGGTCTGCGAGCCTCCAAGATAATGTCTTTAACCCTTTGAGATAAATCTGGGTTATTTTGTCTTATGCAATGTTCCAGGCAGCCAGCTGCAGTGTTTTTAGGTTTGGATGCAGGGTTTTGAAGTTGTTCTGTGTTAACAGTAAGGGAACCAGGGGCAGAGGCCATATTTGTTCCCGAGACATGCTCCTCAGTAATGGGTACCAATGCTGCCTCGGCCAGTCTGGAGCTATCAGGATGATCCTTGGACGGTCTTCTTTGATCTTCAATAGCACCTTGTGCATCAAAGGAAGAGGAGGGAATGCATATGCTGTCAGGTTTTTCCATCTGAAAGATAGGGAGTCCACCTTCCAAGCAAGTGGGTGGTATGCCCTCGTGCAGAATTTTTTAATTGGTGGTTGTGTGGGGATGCGAATAAGTCTATTTCTGGTAGTCCCCATTTCCCTGTAATGGATTTGAAGATGTCTGGATGCAGCATCCATTCGTGTGCATCTGTGGTAGTTCTGCTTAGGATGTCTGCTAGTATATTTTCTTTTCCTGGTATAAATATTGCTTGTAACTGAATGTTGAAGCTCAGGGCCACATTCCAGAGGTCCATTGCCATCCGGCATAGAGGGTATGAATGTGTGCCTCCCTGTTTGTTGATGTACCACATAACTGTGGTGTTGTCCATCCTTATCAGCAATTGACCCTGTCGAAGCAATGGTCTGAATGTCTGAATTGCCAGTTTTACTGCCAGCATCTCCTTTTGATTTATGTGTAGGTTCAGCTGGTCCTGAGTCCATAAGCCTTGTATGCACTTGTCCAGCATGTGTGCCCCCCAACCGAGGTCTGAGGCGTCCGTTGTGATAGTCTGGCTTGGTTGAGTGCTGTGGAAGGGCAGCCCTTTGTTCGATTGACAGGCCTGAGCCCACCATTGGAATTCTTGCTTCAGGCATGGAATTATTGGAATTTGGGTTTCTAGGCTGTGCTTGTGCTGAGACCATAAATTCCTTAGGTACCACTGTAACTTTCTCATATGTAGTCTGGCATGTGGAATCAATATTATGCAGGATGCCATGTAACCCAGGGCTTGCAGGACTTTCCTTGCTGTTAGCTGGTTCTGCTTTGTTAATGCCATGAAATAGAGAGGAAGGTGCTTCTGTTTTTCTGCTGTGAGGTATGCCATTTGATTTGATGTGTCCAGCTCTGCACCCAAGAATGTTATCCTTTGGGATGGTATCAGCCTTGACTTTTTTATATTGACTGTGTATCCCAGGGCTTGCAGTAGATGAATGACCTTTTTCAAATCTTTTGCTAATTTGTTTTTGTTGTCCGCTTGTAACAGGCAGTCATCCAGGTAAGGGTAAATTTGAATTCCCTGAAGCCTGCAATGAGCAATTACTGATGCCAGGCATTTCGTGAATACTCTGGGCGCAGTAGATAAGCCAAAGGGCAATGCTGAGAATTGATAATGCTCTGATCCTGCAAGAAATCAGAGGTATCTTCTGCAATTCGGTCATATGGGGACGTGCAGGTATGCCTCCTTGAGATCTAGAGTTACCAGCCAAGACTCCTTGCCCAGCATGGGAAGAAGCTGCTGTAGGGTCAGCATTTTGAATTTTGGAACAATGAGGTATGTGTTTAGAGCGGACAGGTTGAGAATAGGTCTCCATTGGTTTTCTTTTCTTGGCACCAGGAAAAGTCTGGAGTAAAATCCTTGCCCTTGTTCCATAGACGGTACCCTTTCTATAGCTCTCATCCTTAGTAAGTGGTGTATTTGTTCTAGAGCTTTTGACTTCTGATTTGGAGGTAGGTTTGGCATTCCTCTCTTCCTTGGTAGAGTATGGAAGTGAAATCTGTAACCTTGGTCTATTGTCTGTAAAATCCATTTGTCTCCTGTGATGCGATGCCAGTTTGCTGAAAATAAGGCTAGCTTTCCGCCTAAGGGTGCTTCTAGTTGTTCCCTGGTAGGCGGTCTCAGAGCCAAGTCACTGTGATTGTCCTGTGGAAGTGGTGGTGGCTGGATCTGTGGCAGTACTTCGCTGGTTGTTAGGCTGCCACTGACGTCCCCTGTAGGCACATCTGGATTGACCCCTGCCTCTTGGGCGCCTATTCCTGCCTCTCTGAGCTCTGGAGGTGTCTGGAAAGGACCAATTCTTGGAAGGCCAGTTCCTACTAAACCTTGGAGGCTGGACCTGTTAGAAATCCTTGACTGTCTGGACAGATTTTGCTTTGTCTTCCACCTTCTTCAGCACCTGCTGTGCAGGGGAGCCAAACAAATTGAGCTTATCCATGGGAGCATCTAGGAGCTTTGATTTAACATGGTCTGGTAAGGACTGCTCTTTTAACCATGCATGTCTTCTGATCACTGTACCAGTCATAGCTGATCTAAAGGAAGCCGCCAGTGCATCATAGCCGCATTTTAAGGAATGATTACTGACCTGCTGAATGTTATGTACCATTTCCTGAACAGATTTTTTGTCTAATGGTTCAGACGAGGACAGTTTCTTTTTTAACTGATCTAACATAAATTCCTGATACTGAATCATGTGGAATTGACAGTTTAAGGCCCTAGCCGAAAGAGTAGCAGAAGTGTAAACTTTTTTACCCCATCTCTCTAAGGCCCTAGATTCCCTTTCAGAGCGGAGGGTTTTGGCAAAGGTAGCCGCTACAGCCTTGGGTCCCTGGGAGATAGTTTCAGGATCTGCAAAAGGAGCCTTATACAAATGATAATGTGTGTCCGGAACCCTGTAGTACCTGTCGGGCTTAGCAGGGGCCGGAGGAAGAGAATCAGGAGCAGTACAAGTATCATTAAATGCATCATCCACAACAGTAAGTACTGGAGGAATGGCTAAAGGCCTATGCTGTGGCAAATGCAAAAAGGTCCTAAGCCTTTTCCTAGAGTCTGAAAAATCCTGGCCCTGCCATTGAAATTGTTCCCTCATAGCATGCAAGGTTTCCCCAAAAGAAAATTCCTCAGGCGGAGAGGCAGAAGGAATGGAGTCTTCTGCATCAGAGTCCTCATAAGGAGAATAAGGGCCCTCTGGAGGGTTTGTATTATCTGAATTATCAGAGGAGTAATCTGAAGAAACTGGCTCAGGGGGCTCTGCTCTAGGCCTCTTCTCTGGAGGTGGGTGAGAGGCCCTGTCAGGGTGAGGTTGGGATCCCCGGATCAAAGAAATGAGATCCTCTGCTAGACTAAGCATTTGAGAACTAGAGCTAGGCCTGTGAGAGGGGGCCTTAGCAGGCACAGTTTTGGTAGATTTTGCTGCTTTAGCCCTGGCAAAAGCCTTAATCGACATGGATGCAGGGGGCCTAGCAGCTCCATGTGCAGGAGTAGATATATCTAAAGGTATAGTATCAGATAAATCCTGTGAACCTGCAAGAGCAGGTGGGATTTCAGTAGCAGATTCAGCCATGCTGGATGAGGCCTCGGTAGGAGGCAAGCTTTCGGCCGAAGGAAGAACCGTGGACTCTGTTTCAGCCGAAACAGAGACACTTGCGGTTGACAACCGCGGTTTCGGCCGAAACCGCGGACCGCGAGTGTCGGTCCTTTTCCTTGCGCTTTTTAGTTAATTGCGAAGTCGGAGTTTCCGACGGCATATTGTAAGCAAAAGCGGAGCCGAAAAACTCCTCAGCAAATTCCGACCGACGTCTAAGCGTCCGTCGGTTGAAAGAAGCACAGGCTAGACAAGCTGCTACGTCGTGGTCTGGGCCTAAACAAGGTAGGCAGTAAGAGTGGAAATCTTTATGAGGTATTTGTTTCCCACAAGTTAAACAATTATTCACTTTTTCTGACATCGGCTGAGGCAAGAAAGAGTCCCCAACGGGGTACTTAGCTTTTTAGAAGTCTTCGGTAGTAGTAATCTCTGGTTCTGACCGACCGGCACTTGCGAACAGCTTCTGCTTCGGGCGCCACGTGGCAAGAAAGACTGAGGAAAATGGCGTCGGCTGATACCTTTATACCCAAAGAACTGCAGCTATGACGTCGGGTGAAGTGCGACATCAGCCGAGGCCAGACCCAGACTTTGGAATCCGGCCGACCGAAGGGCTGCCTGACGACAGGACAACCCATTTGTAAGAACTGCAGATGCATCCTTGAAGGACATCGGTGAGGGACATTCAGTTGGAACAAAAATGGATACACACAGTATTTTCAGATGCAGCTCTCTGCACAAAGTACAATTTTCCCTTAAGAGCACACAGGGAACACACACAGTCCAGGGACTGGGTTTCCCTCTCTTTCTTTCTCCCTCTCTCTCTCTCTCTCTCTCTCTCCAGGCCCCCTCAGTAAGACTCCCCACTGACACAGCTGTAGAGTTGAGTCCTCAGTATAGTGTTCCAAGCCAAGTCCTCCACCACTCTGTGAAACCAGTGCTCTGTGTCCCTGCTCCAAGTAACTGACGCACACTGTTTAAGATTTGATTTTCACACCCACACATACATCTGGGAAAGGCTGGCACATTTATCAGCTGAACCTCCTTCTGCCAAGACTATAAGGTAGGTACTGCCAACAGAACACTCCAAGGTCAACCACTCTTAAGGCCCTTACAAGAGTACCCAATTATACCGAGTAGAATTAATACTAATACAAATGGTAGTGTTTGATCAATGCAGCAAGGCTTTCAGGAGCAGCCGCAGTGTCTCAAAATATGTATAAGTACTCTCAAAGGCTAAAATATTCTCTAGAAGACCAACCAAAATAGAAAGTTTAAATATATTTAATATTAAATAAAAAAAAACATGAAAATGCTAAATATTTATTTACAATAAACACAGTCACAGGAAATATTAAAAATAACACAAATGGATAGATTAGCAAAGATACAGAAAAAATTCTGTGAACTGCTGGAAAGCTGACAGATTTGCTGTGAGCTGCAAAGTTGGAATCTATTCCAAACTGATAAGTACACTTTTTGCAACTTAACTTGCACTGTGCTGTATTTATACACTTACCTATTATTTATAGTGGTGCTGTATTGTTTGTCTCAGGGTAGCTCAAGCCAGCCCACATCCTAGCTGTTAGTCATTGCCTGAGGTGTATTTCATTGTAATTCCAATACAGACTGCATTTCTGTGAACTGCTGGAAAGCTGATAGATTTGCTGTGAGCTGCAAAGTTGGAATCTATTCCAAACTGATAGTACACTTTTTGCAACTTAATTTGCACTGTGCTGTATTTATACACTTGCCTATTATTTACAGTGGTGCTGCATAGTTTCTGTCTCTTGTTGTCCAATCTTGGTGGCTTTGAATCTGCCCGCCCCTCTTGTAAGTTTGCATTTGGATACTCCTTCTGGGCCTATCTCATTTGCTCACTCAACTGAGTGCAGTGAGATCATATTCTGATTTCAGGCACTCCTACTGTGTACAAAAAGAGCATTTGAGAAGGACAACCCCTGTAGCCTCTTAATCATGCTGTGTTCCCTCCCTCAAAAAAAAAAAAAAAAAAAAAAAAAAATTATATATATATATATATATATATATATTCAACTACTCTTACTGTAGCTGTCTTAGTTGCTGTTCTGTGTGTTACCTGTTCAGTTGTTCTTACTCTGCACTTATTACTGCTTGTTAGTAGCCTTCTAATTTAATGCCTTCTGCACTTGTTTTTGTCATTTTTTAATTTAATTGCATTTCATTAAACTGTATTTGCCATAATACTGACATGTGTGTTAGCCTGCACTACATTTGAATTGTATTTACTACTGTTTTAGCTGCTTTTCTGTAACAAAAAAAAAAAAAAAGAAATTCCTAGCTTGCTTCCTGCCTTTCCTGTAACTTGTCTCGTCCAGATACAGACTTGCTGTATCCAGGACTATTTGTAAGCTCCTGAGCCCCCCAAGCCTTGCTGTTTTGGAGGGAAGCCTTCTAGCTCATCAGTGGGAGTGGTAAGCACTAGGTAGCCTATCTACCACAGGAGGAGAGGTTTCTGGCCCAGAAATTATAGTTTATTGGCCGTTTGTGAAGCTCTTCCATCTCTTTCAACCTTCTGATTCAAAAGCCTGGGTTTGTGCTTGTTTCCTGTCTTTCCTGTTACCAGTCTAGTCCAGTTACAGATTTGCTGTATCCAGGACTGTTTGTAAGCTTCTGAGCCCCCCAAGCCTTTGTGTTGAAGTGCAGCCTTCTAGCTTATCAGTGGGAGTGGTAAGTACTAGGCAGCCTGTCTAGCACAAGAGGACTGGTTCTTGGCCCAGGAATTGTAGTTTATTGATCATTCGGGAAGTTGTCCATCTCTTTCAACTTTCTGGTTTAAAAGACCACATCTGCGCTTATTTCCCATCTTTCCTGTAACTAACCTACTGGAAAGCACTAGAAAGCCTTACACTGATACAAGCCTTCTAGCTTAAGAGAGAGACTTTGGAGTGATTGAGTATCAGTTTTCTATATTTTCTTGCTGTACTTAACTGTTTTCCGCCTAAGTGCTGATTTTCCAGCACTTATTGTGATTTTAAACGCTTGTTTTTTTCACATATTGTACTTATTTGACTGCCTGCACTTTAAAAAATTTTTTTGTTTAAATAAATTAACTGTTGTAGGCTACACACTAAAGTGCGATAGCCTTTTCTGATCACTTGTAGGCGTTTAAAGCTGTTTTAAGTGTACTTTTTAGTGTTTTTGACTTATCTTGTCAAAAAAAAATGTCTTGTTTCCCACCTTTCTAAGCTAGTAAAGTCCAGTTTTCAGGCTAGTGCTGAATTCAGGGCTGTGTTGCATGTTTCTGAGTTACCCATACCTTACTTGGATAGAGGGAAGTTTCTCTGTTCACCTGTGAGAGAGGGGAACTCTGAGCAGCCATCTGTTCCTGGAGGAGTGGTTCCAGCCCAGAAGATAGTAGTTTAAAAACCACGTTTGCAAAGTTTTTGTGCGCCAGGCAGCACCGGTTAGCTAGGTTTAAATTATTCCTGGCTCCACTAAGTCTCCTCCTCAGTTTTTCACTTGAAACTATAACTCTCACCTAAGCACTCAAAAAGCATCCTACAGTCCAGCACTTGCTCAGACCTAATAGCAAGCACTAATATACCCCGACACTTCACTGCCCAGCAGGGCAAGGCTCTTTATCCACCCCTCACCAACCAAGCAGCTCACCCTACTATTCAGGCATGACCAAAGGGCAACTTCAGTTGTACTCTCCAGTCCAGCTGGTGAATATAGGTATCCTGAGGCAATGTTACAACTGCCTCATGTACACAGACAGCCCTCTCCTCCTACCACAAAACACTAACATATGCGAGAGATGCAATTATACAGCCAAACTGGAGGCTAAGGTCTCTTCACCCAAGACTGAAACAGTCACGAGGAGAAGGTTAACAGTTGCACCACACCTCCAGCCTCACATAGACCTACTAACCCAGCACTGGCAAAAAAATACACATAAATACTCGGAGGCTCTAAATACAAACCTGCAAGAGCATCAGAGAGCTCCAAAGCAGACACCCACAAAACCTGCACCTCCCGTCACAAACCAGACAACACATAAAACACAAAATCAATGTGCCGCACAATCACAGCCCTTAAGGCGAAATAACATACCTAACACACTAGTAATAGGTGACTCAATAGTCAGGCACACTGATGCCCCACTCACTAGGCTGGACAAGAAGGCTATTGTTAGCTGCCTGTCGGGAGCCAGAATCCGCCACATAACACAAGCACTCAGGTCACTCCAGAACAAGTACAAATATGACTCTGTCATTGTTCATGTTGGTGTGAATGACCTGACACGTACCTCCCTGGACTACATGGAGAGACATGGATGAGCTCTCTGATCATGTAGCCCAGGCGGGTATGACCCCGAGTAGCATCCTGCCCTCACCAAGAATGACACCTCAGTATGAAGAGCAATGATAAATTTCAACAATTGGCTAAGCTTCTGGTGTCATTCAAAGGGAATCCAGTGTCTGTCAGCCTGGGAGGACATGCTCGACAAGCCGCATTGCTTCGCAAGCGACTGCTTGCACCTGTCACCCCTTGGCTTTTGAATACTGGCCAAGGCTCTTGCTGCCCCCATAGTGCCTTTTTTAGGCAAGGCTCAAAATTCAAACCCACCTCCGTAAACAGCACAAGTAAAAAAATGAGGGTTATGCTACTCAATGCCAGGAGTTTAAATCTCAAAATGCATGCACTCAAAGCACTCAAGTATGGAGAATGTCGACATCTGTGCAGTAACTGAAACCTGGTTCAAGGCTCCAGAGATCACTCCAGCACTACTGGGCTATAACTCATACCTCACATTTCGGCCACAGAACACGGACCGAAACACACAAGGAGGGGGTGTATCCATATTCATCAAGGATACCCACCATGGATCTAGGATTTATAGAAAAAGTTATAAGTTTATATTTTTCAAGATTTATCATAACTTTATGGTTTAAAATTTCCATGCATTTATTGTTTTAAGGTTGATTTAAAACTGTACAACAAAGTCTAATGACTTCTCATCTTCTCTTTTTCGATGATTTAAAACTTAGTGGAGCAACAGGATACCTTAGATCATCCATATGCAGCTAGCATCGGGCAAATCTGCAATGCAAATTGTGGCCTGCTACAGATCACCCTCCATGTCCCAGGACCACCACTCTGCCTTTCTGGAGACACTGGAAAACATGAAGTTCCTACTGAAAGTACAGTTGTGTACCTACCATAAATGTAGATGTTCAAGTGTATTCACTGTTGCAGTCATTACACTTGGGCTATCCTGCTGGCAGCTACCAGAGTCGGCCTGAATTCCAAAGTCTTGGTCTGGCGTCAGTTGCTGTCGCCTCTTCCCTGACGTCAGTGCACCAGGGGTATAAAAGATGCAGCCGACGCCATTTTCTTCAGTTTTTCTTGCCCCAGATGTCAGGTGCCCCCAAAAGGGTAGGCTGAAAATATGGATGGATCTTAACTGATGAGAAGGATAGGCCTTTGTCCAGCATCTCAGTTAGGTATTGCAAAATCTGAGGAATATTTGGTACAAGCGTGTCAATTCCCTGCGCTTGTTTCCAAGCACAGAATCTCTTCCATTTTTCTGCATAAGATTTTCTGGTGCTGGGCCTCCTGGCCTCCAAAATAACATCCATAACTGCTTTAGAGAGAGGTGTGTTCTGAATGGTTACATTATCTGCCATCCAGCCAGATTTAGGGTTCTGAGTTGGTTGTGTAGAATCTGATTGTTCTGTTGGGTCAGCAAATGAGGAATTAGAGGCAATATCCAGGCTGGGCCTTGAGACAAGCTCTTTAGGATTGGGTATCAGTGCTGGCGTGGCCAGTCTGGGGCAATCAGTATCATTTTTGGCTTCTCTTGTCTGACCTTTAGGAGTACCTTGGGGAGGAAAGGCATATACTGTAAGGGCTTTCCAACTGAATGAAAGGGCGTCCACTTTCCATGCTTGTTTGTGATAAGTCCGAGAGCAAAATCTCTGTAGCTGGCAGTTGTGAGGGGAGGCGAATTGATCTATGTCTGGGCATCCCCATTTCCCTGTTATGTTGAAGATTTGTGGATCTAGTTTCCACTTGTGAGGATCAATGAGGTTTCTGCTTAGTTCGTCTGCTAAAGTATTTGTCTTTCCTGGCAGGAATTGTGCTTGCAGGTGTACTTGATAAGTCAATGCTGTGTTCCACAAAGTCATGGCTTGTCTGCAGAGGGGGTAGGAATGTGTGCCCCCCTTGCTTGTTTATGTACCACATGACTGTAGTATTGTCAGTCTTTATCAGCAGTTGTCCTGGATGGAGTAGGTCCTTGAAAGCTGTTAGGGCATTTTGTACAGGGCATTTTGTACAGCTAGCATCTCTTTTTGATTAATATGAAGATGCATTTGGCTTGTGGGCCATATGCCCTGAATACATTTTCCTGCCATGTGCACCCCCCAGGCATAGTCTGATGCATCTGTTGTTAGTGTCTGCCTGGTAGTGGGTAAAGTGAATGGCTGTCCCTTGTTGTGGTGACAGGCCTGTGCCCATCGAAATTCCTGTTGCAGGCAGGGAAAGAGTAATTACTGTTTCCAGGCTGTGGCAATGTTGAGTCCAAACACTTTTTAGATACCATTGTAGTTTCCTCATATGCAGTCTTGCATATGGAATTAGTAGAATACAGGATGCCATGTAGCCCAGAGCCTGTAGAATTTTTCTTGCAGATAACTGGGACTTTGTTGCCATGGTTTAGAAGTAAGAAGTCAGTTGCCTTTGTTTGTCTGGCGTGAGATAAGCCATCTGGGCAGTTGTATTTAAGCTTGCACCCAGGAATATTATCTCTTGAGAGGGTACTAGTTTTGATTTCTTTTCGTTTACTGTGTACCCTAGGCAAATTAGTAATCTTTTTACAAACCCCAGATGCTGTAGTAGAATATCTTTGGTCTTTGCTTGAATAAGGCAGTCGTCCAAGTAGGGATATATTTGAATTCCTCTGTCTGCAAAATGTAATTACTGGTGCCAGGCATTTTGTGAAGACCCTGGGCGCAGCAGATAAGCCAAAGGGCAGTGCAGAGAATTGGTGCATTGAGCCAGCTATGAATCTGAGGTATCTTCTGCAAGATTGTCCGATTGGGACATGCAGGTATGCCTCTGAGGTCCAAAGTTACAAGCCAAGCCTTCTTGTCCAGCATGGGCCAGAAGCTGCTGTAGAGTCAACATTTTGAATTTTGGGATGTCCAGAAAAGTATTTAAAATAGACAGGTCCAGAATTGGTCTCCAGGCTTTGTCCCTTCTTGGTACTAAGTAAAGTCTTGAGTAAAATCCTTGTCCCTGCTCTTGTTGTGGCACTGGCTGAATAGCCCCCATGTCCATGAGAGATGAAACTTGTTTTTGTGCCTCTGCCCATTGATTGTGTGGCAGGTCTGGCATATCCTTTGCCTTTGGAAGGGTGTGAAAGTGGAACCTGTAGCCCTGAGAGACTATATTTAAGACTCATTTGTCCTAGGTGATCTTGTGCCAGTTTTGTGAAAAAAGTGCTAGCTTTCCCCCTAAGGGTGCTGCCAAAAAATAAGTGCTTGGCATTGGCAGAGGGAAGTCATTGGGACTGTTTTCTATAAGGCTGTGATTTGTCTTCTCTGCTTTTGGAGGTAGAAGCACCCCATTGTTTGGGCCTGTATGAGCCCTGGGGCTGTTGCCTGCCTCTAGGGCATCTGAATCTGCCTCTTTGTGGTCTGTCTGACACTGGAAAGGACCAATTGTTAGAGGGCCAGTTCCTGCTAATCTGGGTGGCTGTACCTGTAAGAAATCCTTTACTGTCTGTATAGCTTTAGCCTTATCCTCCATTTTCTTCAACACCTCTTCTGCCTTAACACCAAACAAAGTATCGTGCTGTAATGGGGCATCCAATAATTTTGCTTCAACATGATCAGGCAGATTCTGTTCCTTTAACCAAGCATGCCTTCTAATAACAGAACCTGTAACAGCGGCCCTGCACAAGGCCTCCAGTGAATCATAGCCACATTGCAAAGTATGTTTTCCCACTTGTTCAGCTGCATGCAATAAATCCTGCAAATCTTTGTTCTCAGAACATTCAGAATTTGTCAACATTTTTTGTTTTAACAAAGACATTAAGTATTGCTGATATTTGAGCATATGAAATTGACAATTTAAAGCCCTTACAGCCAAGGTAGCAGAAGTGTAAACTTTCTTCCCCCATCTGTCCAAAGCCCTAGAATCTCTATCCGAGGGGACAGGGTTTTTAGCAGAAGCAGCCTTGACCCCTTTGGGACACTGTAAGATAGTTTCTGGGTCAGCAGCAGGGTTTTTGTAAAGAAATTTATGGGAGTCTGGAACCCTGTAGTATCTGTCTGGCTTAACAGGAGCAGGAGGTAGAGTGTCTGGAGACAGGCCGGACTCTGAAAATACATCATCTACTATGTCTAGAACAGGGGGAATTGCAAGAGGTCTGTGCTGAGGAAGTAAAAGAAGGTCTCTAAGTCTTTTCTTAGAATCGGAACAAGCTTGGCTCTCCCAGTGGAAATGCTCCCTCATGGTATGCAGGGTTTCCCCAAATGAGTAGTCTTCAGGAGGAGAAGCTGAAGGAATAGAATCTTCAGCATCAGAATCCTCATAGGGTGGAATAGAATATCCCTGTTCAGAAGAGGAATCAGAGGAAATGGAAACCTAATCAGAGGAATCATATTCAGTGTCTTGCCTAGGCCTCTTATCAGAAGGGGGATGGGAACCCCTGATCAAAGTAATTAGGTCTTAGGCCATTTTGAGCATCTGTTTCTTAGGCATAGAAGTCTGTCCTGGAGAAAGCTGTAATGGTTTCCTTGTCTTTAAAACTGTTTTAGACTTTGTCTTGGATGCTGAAGTAGGCTTTATATAAAGTTGTGTAGGTCTGAAGACACCCTCAGAAGCCGATGCCTGCTCAGCAGCTCCAGACCCATCTGAGGGATTAAATTCCGAAGGGCCAATACCTTGAGTATCCAGAGGCCTAGCTGTCTCCACGTGGGAGACAGAGGCAGCCTGTGGCTCTGAGGTAGTGGGAGTCAGGGGTTGCGAAAGCACCTCACTGAGCACCGGCGACTGGCCTACAAGAGGCTTCATCAGTTTTGGACCTCGGATGCTTGTCCTTGTCTTTATCCTTGCATTTTTTATGAATTCCAGTCGTCGGTTGTTCCGACGGCATTATATAGTTAAACCTTCTGCCAAAATAATGAAAAGCAAAATCGTACCGACGCTTAATCGTGTGTTGGTTAAATCTAGCACAAAACTGACAACTAGCAACGTCGTGGTCAGGGCCTAGGCAAGGAATACAGTAAGAATGAAAATCCTTATGAGGTATTTGCTTCCCACAAGAAATACAATTGTTAACTTTTTCTGACATCGGTCTGGAGCAAGAAAAAAGTTTCCCCAACGGGGTACTTAGCTTTATTGACGACTTTGGATCTGAAATTCAATTTCGAAAATCTCAGGAGTCGGCTGACCGGCACTTGCGAACTGCTTTTGCTTCGGGCACCGTGCGGCGAGAAAGACTGAAGAAAGTGGCGTTGGTTGCATCTTTTATACTCCTGGCGCACTGACGTCAGGGAAGAGGCGACAGCAACCGATGCCGGATCAGGACTTTGGAATTCAGGCCAACTGCGGGTAGCCTGCCAGCAGGATAAGCCAAGTGTAATGACTGCAACAGTTAAACACGAAGAACATCACCCTGATATTAGGCGATTTCAATTACCCTACTATTAACTGGGAAAACTACTTGAGTACAAACTCCCAGGCTCAGCACTTCCTGGAATTTATCAACTCAAATGCCCCGGATCAGCTGGTAAACTCCCATAGCAGAGGCCACAACATATTGGACCTGGTCATCACCAGCATGGGCGACAGGTGTTCCGTACCAGAGGTCAACCCATCACTGGTTAGATCAGACCATAAACTAATCACCCTGGATGTCCACCCCCAACCAAGGAAATCACAGTGAAAAACTTTTCTAAAGCAAACTTCACCTTACTTAAGTCAGAGGTGGTAAGTTTCACAGCCCCCACGCTAAAGGATAACACTGCCCAAAATGCAGAATCCTTTACAATTGCACTCTGAGCACCTAACAAGGATGCATGGATCGTGCCATCCCTAGCAAAACCAAGACTCACTCCCCTAAGAGAAGGAAACCAGTCTGATGGACCCCTGCCATAAACAGGTTATACAACAAAAGGAGGAAACCAGTTCAGAAAAAAAGCAAATCCCAAGAAGGAAAGACATCACTGATCAGTATCAGTAAGAAACTAAGGTCCCTCATAAAATCAACCAAGGCTAACTTCAAAAGAAAAATAGCCAAGGATTCAAAAGATAACCACAAAGCCTTCTTTAGCTACGTAAAGAATCTAAGTGGCAACTCGCAGATATGCTCTGAGCTAGTGCAAAATAGCACAAAATATACTGAACCTACTGATATTGCCAACATCCTGGCAGATAGATTCAGTGCAAACTTCACCTCTCTCTCACCTTCTAAAGGGCCCACAACAATACTGGAAAAGTGTAGTGTCCCAGAAATCACAGAAGCACAGGTGAAAACAGCCCTTTCAAAAGCCAAAAACACAGCATCAATGGGGTCAGATGGTGTCCCAGGCTGAGTCTTGCATGAACTACAGAATGAACTAACCCCCCACCTAAACACGCTGTTCAACCTCAGCCTCTCCACAGGCTACGTGCCCATAGAATGGCGCACAGCAACGGTTATTCTGCTCAACAAAGGAGGGGCCACAACTGACCCTGGTAACTATCGCCCCATAAGACTGACTAGCCTGGTCTGCAAGGCTATGGAGCGCATCATCATGGAACTCATTAACAAAGACATTGGGAACCTCCAAACACTTGGCTCAATCCAGTTTGGCTTTAAGGGAAGATCATGCCTACTAAACCTGGCTGACAGTCACCAAAGGCCACAGACAAGGGAAAGGTGGTTCACATAGCGAAAGGTGGTTCACACAGCCTACCTTGATCTCGCCAAGGCATTAGACACCATTCCTCACTCAGGTATTATAGAAAAACTCACCAGCCTAAACATAAACCCCTACGTCACAAGATGGGTTGCCAACTGGCTTACAGACAGAACTCACACGGTAAGAATAGCGGGCTCCAGATTTGACTCTAAACCAGTCACAAGTGGTGTCCTGCAAGGCTCGGTTCTGGGACCCCTATTGTTCGGCATACATTTCTCAGAAGTACAGGCAAACACAGGAGGACTATGTCTAACCAAGTTCGCCAATGATTGTAAACTGGGAGCAATAAATGACTCTCTGGCTGACACGGACATCCTTCAAAAAGGCCTTACTGAGACAGACACCTGGTGTCAAGGCCATGGCCTCAAGCCAAATGCCAAAAAATGCATGGTCATCCTGTTTGGGAAAAACAAAACACCCACGAATTACCACATAGGCGGCAGCCCCCTTAATACAGAAGAGGTAACAAGAGATCTGGGGACTAAGGTAGGTAGTAATCTCTCCTTTGACAATCATACTGCCAAAGTAGTTAGGAAATCCTTCTATGTGGCCCATCTAATTACTATGGGGTTCGCATCTAGAAAGAGAGGTTATAGTGCCCCTCTACTCTTCACTCATCAGACCCATCATAGAGTACAATGCCTCATTTGGGATGTCCCTCACAAGACAATTCCAATAGCTGGAAAGACCATAAAAGCACCTCACTAAGAGGATTACTGGCCTCAAACATATGTCCTATGCAGCCAGACTGAAAAAACTCCGGCTGTACTCAGTGACATATCGCTTACTCAGAAGTGATCTCTGCCTGACTTACAAAGCCATGTCCAACTCAGAATTGATAAACAAGCTCCACCTAAAGAAATCCAAGTCACTGCGAGCCATGTGCTCTAGTAAGCTAAACCTCGCCACAATAAATAGAACATGCTGGAGGGATAGATTCGTGTCAGAGACTCCCCATGCTTTGGAACAAAATTCCTAACTACATTAGGCAGAGCCCCTCACTAACACTCAAGAGAAGCCTTAACGAGTGGCTGGGTAACAGAAAATACACCCCTGGGATCACTTCATTGGCTCTGCTTGACAGAGGTTCGGTTAATTAATCAATGGGACGGCAAAAGCAGACACACTCTGGCTAGGCTTATAAATGCCCTCGGGCAGATAGCCTTGTACCTACCTATGAACCTATGATGCACTATGAAATACATCTTACAGCACAGTTGAGGAACTGCTAGTGGCCTATGTACAGGCAAACATGTGTAAACACCTTTCTCTGGTATGCTTCACAGTACTCCTTAGATTTCCACTGAAAAGTTTCCTTCATCCTCTGAAGGGTGTCTTCAAGGGAAATATCCTCTGCTGGAGAAGCAGAGGACAGGATGTTTGAGGTAAACATCTCTGCTGATGAGAAATGATACATGTCTACTTATCCTTTTCACATTCTGGGGAGTCTGATTCTTCCTTGGGATAATCAATGCTTCTTTTAAAAGAGGAACCAGACACCTTGTGCATCTCCAGCTCATATCTCTTGGACTTAAGGACATAAAACTTTCAGCCAGTTGGACTACAGATCCAGTCTTCCCCTTCAGAAATAAAGATACAGGCTTCTGATGCCAAAGGGACTTCAGCTGCTGGAAGAACCTCGGGCACAGTCTGGGAAAAGATGCTATAACCCAAAGACATGGGTTCCTATGAAGTGGTCATGCCAGAGGCCTCATTGGAACACTAGTCCACTGATAGGGGTTGCAAAAGTGCTTAGCACAGGGTTGCCTGGCCTAAGAAAACCAGACAGGCTTGCTACCTCTCGAGTTTCCTTAAAGCTTCTGTGTTTTGTCCAAATTTTTTTTTTCTTCTTAGGCAGGAAGCTCCAGGAACTCCTGGCCAGTTCCATGTCAGCACAAAATCAGGCATGTGCCCCTCCTTTTTTGGGGGGGGAGTAAACGGTCAGAGATTCCTGTCATTAAGATATTGAACTCAGGTTGAAAGAAACATAGAATGGACAAGAATATATGTTGTACTCCAGGCCGAGTGAAAACAGACAATTGCTGCAAATGTTTGTGGAATTTGCTTCATACACATCAAGTAACAAATTTTTAACAAAATTTCCTCTACACGAGAGTCAGAATCAAAATTATTTTTTTTTACTCAAATAATTTTTATTTTGTTTTTAAATAAAGCAGTAAACTTAGATTACAATTCAATAATAATGAATAGAACAATAACATTATTTACAATATCTACAAGTGGCCCAAAGAAGAGAATAAAAAGAAAATAAATAAAAATTCAAAGAAAAAAAAAAAAAAAAAAACAATATTCAGTAAATTAATTCTTATCTCTTTTTTTTTTTTTTTTACAAATCTACAAAAGTCTATATCTCTTTGAATTCATATGATGGAGATTTTTGTTCCAGGGGTTATCTGTCCACTTTCAGGGAAAAAATCTTTCTTCCTCGACTTTTATTTTGCGCAGTCTCTTTTAGACGAAATATAAAGTCTTCAAAACGTGGAAGGGTTGTAGATTTCCATTTCCTTGTGATACACTTTCTGGCTACAGCCAAGATAGTCCATAAAAGATATTGATCTCTTCTGTTCATAACTACTAATTCATCTACATTCAGGAAAATTAAAGATTTTGTTAAGACAAATGAATCATTATAAATGGCTTGGAGAAATTTGCCAATATTTTTTAATGCAATCATAAAAAATATGTATCCAATCTGCTTCACAACTTAAAGAGCATCTCCAACAAATAACATTTTGTGTAGAGTTGGATTTAGCTATTTTGCTTGGGGTATAAAAGGCTCTATGTAAAAATTTCCAGGTGAAGATTCTCCATGTTTGGGTATTAGAAGTTAGTTTGATGGAGTATAATAGGTTATTTTTACAATCATTTGAAAGATTTGTTGTTAAACCTTTAGTTATAAAATTCCAAGTGTTTTGATCAGTTTTGGTCTTGTAAACTATTAGAGTTTTGTATAATTTAGACGTTGAATTTGGCCAGTTATAGTTGTCATAGATCAATTCTTGTATATAGTTTATGAATTTTGGTTTAGTTTTAAAGGGCGAATCATTAATAATTTTGCATAAATCTTTGGAGTAAAGTAAAATTTTTTGGAGACTTATCCTGTCCACATTTGTTACATCAAATTCAACTATAACTTGTTGATTACTTAATACTTTGAGGTTGTTTATATATTGGATCCAGCATATGAGGTTGTTGGATTCCCAATGAATGAGTGTGTTATGTTTTGTCAGAATCAAAATTAGACATTAGCTAGGTAAGCAGTTATCAATTAGAAAGGACAAGAAAATTCTCCTAGCACTTGGAGGGGGGAGGGCTGTAGACTACTGGCCAGATGAGGGCTACCTGAAGGCAGAATACCTCAAGAAGTGAGGACTGCAATATTATGATGAATATCTATCTAGTGTCTCAAACAAAAGTGAGCTACAAGTAGTAGTTCTGGCCTGTTCTTTGCCTTCTATAATATCCTGAGAAGAAAAGTTGAAGGAAAGGTGTATAGATACAGGCCTGGCCCAGCTTACTACGGCAACATGTTACCCAGCCCCTGTGGTTGGTATCCTGGTGTAAACATCTGAGATATCTGCTTTCTAAGTAAATAATAATGTCAATTTCTGGCACACTTATCTGTGAACACATTCAGAAATGCATCACCAATCGACACTCGTGTTAAGTTCTGCTGTGTTGTGCTCATCTGCCCTTCCAAAATGTTTTATTGAGAAGGGATGTAGCATTTCATGAGGGTTGTGCCTGATTCCTTGGCCATGTACCATCCCCTCCCACATTCAACCTGTACAAGAAGCAATATACAGCAAATCACATTAAACAATGGAGGGAGAATTCAGAATCCTTAGCTGCCTGCTTGAAAGCTTGGATGGTTAAAATTACTGCCAGCATCTCTAACAATGATGTGCTTTTCCTTGGAGATTTGTCTTGGGTCACTTGGATCCTGTTTCTCTGAATGAACCCCCTAGGCTAAATCAAAAAAGTCTTCAAACAACGTTAACACTAGTAACCACAAAGACAGAAAATACTGGCCCGTGCAAATGAAGCTAGTGTATTCAAAAGGTTAGGCACTTTCATTTCTCCACCAAAAGGAACTTCATCAGAACAAAAATGCTACACCACTTTCTTTGTTAAATAAACAGCAAGATCAAAGTTCATAAAAATGAAAAAAAATTCCTAAATTAGTAAAACTGCACAATTTTGTTGAAAGGTAAGCTCATCTACAAAATAAATATGTCTGTTAGAAATGTAACAAAGAAAAATTCATATAGAAATGAAATATCTATTGAAATGAAAAATAAGTAAGAAAACACCTGTCTACCTAAGTGCTGTTTAAGTAGCAATAATGATAAAGTCATACTGAAGCTGCCCTAGAGCTCAGAGGAGGACAATAAACTGTTTACAGATATAAAATTGTTAATTCCTGGTGGTTGGAAGCATTCCGTAAAACCTGCCAAAATAATTCTCTACATTTCACGTAAGTTTCCCAATTACCATCTCTAGTGTTGTGTGAAATTCTATAAAATAAAGACTGAAGTGTTCACATTCAGGAGTATGTTTAAACAAAGAGCTGTTAAAGTCCCTCTTTCTAATTGCATAACAATGTTGATAAATCCTAGTCCTAAATGAATTTACAGTTTTACCGACATAAAATGCAGAATAGACTGTACCTAGGCTACAGCTGAGGAATTTACGGTCACTGTCTAGGTTGTCCAGCCCCAGCTTAAATGGGGACCCGAGGATGAAGTTCACCACTTGTACCAACCACAAGAACTCTTTCTCGATATGGGGCAGCAGGGGGGTGGGTCACAGTAATTTGGTCATTCTGGCACCATCTGTCTCTTAAGTATCAGTGGAAGTCTTGCTAAGGGAACCATAAGACTGAGAAGGCCATGTATCCCAGTGTTCTGAGAAACTCCCTTACACTAACCTGAGTTTCTGTGCTACAGATATGAGGCACAGGGTCAAGGGATAGCACCTTCTCTAAACAATTGAATGTCTTCTGGTTTGCAGTGAATGGAAAGTCTTCTAGGATCAAGACATGCCTCATGAGTACTCCCTGAGATCTTGGCCAAGTTCAAAGAAATTCCTATTCTTAAGTAGGCCAGAGAAAAGAGCACAGCTGTTCGTCTCTCTTCTATGGTTGGTACTTGAACCTAGCAGTCATCTAGGAAGGAGTAAATGTGAATGCCTTTAGTTCTGCAGTAGGCATTTACTGGACTCGGACACTTTTTTTCTGCAACACCTAGGGTGTTAACCAAGGGCAAGGAAGTAAACTGGCATTGAATATGAGGTAATGCTGCTTGCCCTGGCTACAGGTATGTGGAGGCAGACATCCTTGTTTAAAGGTAAACGTGAAGGCTTTAAGGGTGACAGGAGGCAAATCTGAAAGGGTAGCACGTTGTATTCTGGAACTTTTTAAAATTTGTTTAGCTTTGAAAAGTTCAAGTCTGGCCTCTGTGTGCAGTCTCTTCTTGAAACTACAAAGTCTTGGTGCAATACTGTGTCCCCCTCCTGCTGTAGCAATTTCTATGTAGCTTCCTGTTTTAAAAAAATTAGTATGGGTTTGACTAGATATTTTTGGTTCTCTGGGTAATTGTAATACCGGAGAACCTTGGCTCTTTTTATGATCTGGCATCTAGATCTTTGCCCTAGACTCTTCAGACCAGTGTCCTGGGAGATTTTCTCCCACTGCTCTACAAACAGGCCCAGGTGGTCTCTTTTTTTTCAAAGGGGGGGGGGTCTTGTAGAGCTGAATTCTGAGGAAGACTGAAGAGTCAAATTTGTTCAATTGTGGAATCTTGACCATAAGAGCCCTAAGGCTTTTGGTCAGCTTGACATTTTCCTCCTGAAACAGCCTTTCTTCCCTTTGGCTGCTTGCCTTTATCTCGCCTCCTGTAAAAAGGCAACTTTTGGTAGGATAGTTTCTACTATATTGGCAGCAGAGTGAAACAACTGTTTCACAGACTGCATCACAATCCCCTTTTCCTCCAGCTTCTTAAACACTTGCTGAGCAGGGGATCCAAAACACAGCAAATTCTCTAGTGGGGTATCAAGGAGTTGTGTTTGTGTAACATTTCAGAAGCTGGGTTCTCAACCAGACGTGTCTCACGATGACGGATACCACTGCTACTGTCCTATGTGATGCATCCACAGCATTATACCCATGCACAATAAAGTGCTTGACAATCTGAAAAATGAGACTGCTTAACTTTAACACACTCTCCAAGTTTTTTTTCCTTTACATCCGCAACCTTTAATTAGTTGAGACAAAAGATCCCCTTGTACCTTACAAACAAATCTGTCAATTAAGAGCCCTGAATTCCAGGGTGGCAAAGGTGTAGACTTTTTTTTTTTTTTTTTTATATAGAAGATGTCAAGTATCTTACTCGCCTCTGCTATGGGGAAGGGGATTCTTGACTTGAGCTCCAGTAGATGATCTGCTGGAATCCATATACACCACAGCTAGATCAGCAATAGGATTCTTGTAGAAACACTTGAAAAGGTCCACAGCACTATAAAAACAGTCAGGCTTCCTGGGTACTTGTATTCAGCAGGGCATCTTTTGAGCTAGATTCCATCCTCCAGGGCTTCAGTCATTGGAGAAACAGGCAACCGTTTTGGAAAACCCAGTTACATATATATTTTATTGGTATCAGAGCAATAACCTGTCTTTTGGTGTCTAATGTCTAGCGAGGGGGGATGGGGCATTTGGTCACATAGGCCTGTTCATCTGCCTCCACAAAGGGGATGTTCCCACTCCTCTTTTCTTTTTTGTTAAACAAGAACCTCTGACACTCATGTCCGCTCTGTGAATGGTTGCAGTTTCCTGTGAAAAAACAAAATTCTGAGCCATCTGCAAGTCTTGGAAGAGCAGCCAAGTGCACAGGAAAAAGGCTTACCCTGCTGAAACAGAGCGTCAGACAGATGCGGCTTTTGAGGTGATCACCTTAGAGATCTCCAGCTACAAGCATGCATCAACAACCTTATTTTACAGCTGCAGACATCTTTATTGTACAACAGAGGCAATACTTCCCTAAAGTTATCAGAAGCAGATGCCCAATGAAAGGCTTCTGGAGCTGACTGCCAGAACGTGGCTTTGGCTTGGGAGGACATGTCTTCCAAGTGCATGGTGGCTTCCTGAGGGGCACAGCCAAACGCCTTGGTCAAAGCAGGTGTCAAGACACAGGTGGCTGAAAAAGTACCTCACCAGATCAGATGCCCTGAAAGGTAGTGTGAGCTTCTGACTCCTTGAATATGTTATCAGCCTTCAGGCATTCATTTTCTCTGAGGCACTTCCAATTTTGAGCAGGGCATTATCTATGTATGGTTTGGCTGACCTCATAAGCTATCTTAGATAAGATTTGCAGCCTTTTGTGGCTCAGTTATATACAGATTTCACTCAGTTTAATGGTCTTCTTGTTGAACCTAACACAAACGGGATGAAAGGTGATAGTGTTCCATCTCCAAGCAGTATAAACATTGACTTGCAAAGCACGTACAGAATTTACTTCCTACAAGTAATGCTGTTAGTAATGTCTTTTGGCTTTTCCCGTCAGGGGTCGCCACAGCAGAACTCTAGTCCGCTAATGATTGGCAGTGTTTTTTTACAGTGCCGAGTTGCCAGCCTGATGCCCAACCTTCAAAGAAGGCAGACCCATTCACGCTCGCACCTACCTGCACGTCTTTAATGTCACTCGACTGTGGGGAGGACATGCAGACTCCACACAGAAAGCGCTCCAGCCGAGAATCGAACGGGCGAACCTCTTGCTGTGAGGCAACAATGCTAACTGCTGCATCACTGTGGCTCTTCCTACAAGTAATGCTGTTAACAACTTTAAATTATGACATCTACAGCCCTGACAACTGAAATCTCCACAAGCTGTAAACATGCACAAGTACACAGTAAGATAATTTTTCCCCAAAAGGGTATTTATCTATACTCTGGAAGCCAGGCTGGATCCAGAGACTGACAGCACTTTTTAACTTGCATCAAAAATGAACTCTCTTGTACTGTGGCAAAGAACTAAAGATGTGCGGGTAGACATCCTAATACCACAGATATGCTGACATCCACATGGGACAGCATCTACCCAACTTAAGCAGAGAAGAGTGAAAAGCTCTGGAAGTTGATCATTCTACGGCATAAGTCCCAAGTGTTAATACTGCAACAGCGAATAATACAATGAACATCACTGGGTTTAAGCTATGTTTTCAAGAGGCTTAGAAAGCTGAGGGACTGCTAACTTACCCAAATTCTAACTTCCTTTAAGTTTTGGTAGGATTGTGGGATGCTCAAATGAGCAATAAAAGTTACTTTTAGGAAAGTTTTGTGGGGAGGTGTGGCTTTTCTTTATGGGATATGGGCTTGATCAAGTGTCAGAGCACAGAAAAAGGAGGAGACGGTGCAGAAAAATATGTACACTTAGCCTAAGAGGCAAAAAAGACATTCGGAGGGGTGGGGTGTGCCTGAAAAACATCAAAATAAAAAAATAAAATAAAGGTGATAATGTACTAAGGTAAGCTTAGATAAAAGAAGCATGTATACTTAGGGGAAAAACAGCTACAGAATAAACATGAGGTTATGAGTAGGCAGAAAAAGGGATAATTAGTTTTGCAGAGGAAAGACAGCTTGAAAAATCATAAGGGGAAAGAGACAGGCAAATACTAGGAGATGAATATAAACATAGGTTAGTATAGATGGCAGACAGTATTGAAAGGAAGAAATAAGACGAGATCTAGACCAATCCATAACCTTGCGTCAGATTTTAAATAATGACCATATAACAGGATATCACAAAGTCAGGCACAGTTTTAAAAATATAAGCAATTTCAGGCACTACAGCTGAAAGCAACACAAACACAGAAGAATTGTTAGGGAAAGGCCTATGACTCTCAAGTGTGACAAATGAGTACTGTGGGTCAATTTGCATACCTAGTTAATGAATAAATGATGATACCAGCCATTATAAAGGTCAGCAGGCTTCAAGTCATTTAGGGGACAACATACGATTTTTCTACCTCCTCACCAACTCTGCTAGTTCATGGGCAGGATTACAGGTTTGCATTATAACATAAGTCATGTTACCCATGAACAATGACCCATAGTCTCCAACTCTTACGATTCCAACTACAGTACCTACACGTTATATTAGCCAAAAGTCTGAGAAGCAATTACTCAAGAGTCCATACCAGTCAAATGTCTAAAACAATCATGCGCATTATCTATAACAAAGACCAGCACTTAATATACAACTTCTTGATTTCAAAATGGTTACAAAAGAAAAGGAAGTCTAACGCACTGTTTTGTGATGGCATACTGAGAAGACAAAACATGGTTTATTATTGTTTGACTGCCACAATCACAAACTCTTAAAAGCATTTGTGCAAGGAGATAACCCCCCTTTGAACTCTACACACCCCACCACATCTCTAAATACACTAAAATCAATGATTATACAATGGTGGTGAAAACGGCAAACATGTTACATGTAGTGTAGGGAGGCCATGGTTCAGTGGCAAGAGTTTAGTTAGCTGTGATCAAGTAAATGCCACCCTTCCAGGCTCCATCTGTCATATTAATTTATGCAAACATATTATACAATTAGATGTCCATCTCCTTAGCATACTCAGAAATGCTCACTTGTACTTTGAAAATGTATCTAGTTCTCAAACTTACGTGACCAGTTTTTTTAGGTTTACTGGTAGCAATTTTAGCTTGCATGTATCTGCTACTGCAGACTACTGTAGACTTGCATGCAACACTGTACTGCTGTCTGCCCCACATAATGGCTGAAAAAGGTCCTTGATCAGTCCATTCACCTAATTAACAAATCAAAAAGTACAGTTGTGTACACTTACCATAAATGTAGATGTTCGAGTGTCTTCACTGTTGCAGTCATGACTGTAGGGTTCTCCCCTGCCGGCAGGCAGTCCTCGGTCGGCCAGAATCCCAAAGTATGGGTCCGGCGTCAGCTGCTCAGCCATGCTCCCTGACGTCAGAGCGCCAGGAGTACAAAGCTGACAGCCGACGCCATGTTCTCCAGTTTTTCTTGCCCCAGATGTCAGGTGTTCCAAAATGAGTAAGATCCCATACCCTTTGCAAATACACCTCGAAAGAAGGGTGAACAAGGGAACCACACAAAAGGAGAAATAAGAGGGGACAGGAGGGAGGGAAACCCAGACTGCAACAGTGAAGACACTCGAACATCTACATTTATGGTAAGTGTACACAACTGTACTATGTTCATCGTGTTTCACTGTTGCAGTCATGACTGTAGGGTTGAATCCCAAAGCAGAATAAAAGGGAGGTGGTCAAAGTAGAGGGGGCAGCTAAAAGGCCCTGCAAGACTGCAGAAGCAAAGCCTGCCCTAGACATAGAATAAAGAGGTAGATTGTAGTGCTTAAAAAAATTATGCACTGAACTCCAAGTTGCAGCTTCCAAAATGTCCTTGGAAGGAACTCCCCTGAGGAAGGCAGCTGAAGTGGTAGCAGCTCTGGTAGAGTGAGTCCTTATACTCCCTGGGATTTGCTTTCCATGGTGTGAATAGCAAAATCTGATTCCATGAGCAATCCATTTAGAAATGGTCTGTTTTGAAATAGTTTTACCTTGGGAACTTGAAGCATAACAAACAAACAATTGCTCTGATTTCCTGATGTCCTTGGTTCTGTCCAGGTAAAAACGTAGTTGTCTGTGTACATCCAAGGAATGCAAGATCCTTTCCCCCCTATTTTGAGGAGTGGGGAAAAAAGTTGGCAAGTGAATAGTTTGATTTAAAGCCACTTTGGAAACCACCGTAGGCATGAATGTAGGATTAAGTCCTAAAAGACACCCTGTCTTGATGAAAAATAATATAAGGTTCCACAGCCATGAGAGCTTGCAACTCCGAAACTCTCCTGGCAGAGGTCAGAGCCAACAGGATGGCTGTCTTCCAAGATAAAAACTTGATGTCAGATGTGGCAGCAGGCTCAAAAGGTGAGTTTTTCCAAAACATAGTTGAGATCCCAAGCAGGAATGGGTGGAGATCTAGGGGGCCTTAAGTTCTTAGCTCCTCTGAGAAACTGTCTCATGAGCTGGTGGGAAAAGATTGGAGGGTCTGTATTATAATGAGCAGAAATAGCAGAGGCATGTATCTTTATGGAAGAGAAAGAGACACCCTTATGTAAGAGGTCTGTCAGGTAAAGTAAAATCAGAGAAATGTTAGGAATAAGAGGATCTGAATCCTGAGCCTGCATCCAGGAACAAAATCTTTTCCATTTTCCTGCATAAGATTTTCTAGTGCTAGGACGTCTGGCTTCTAAAATAACATCCATAACCTGCTTGGGTATGAGAGAATGAATCATAGACCCTGGATTAACCAGGCCGCCAGGCTGAGAGTTTTGACATGGGAGTGCAGAACCTGACCCTGGTGTTGGGACAGAAGGTTCGGAGTCTGTGGTAAAACACAAGGGGGCTCCAGACAAAGGTTTTTCAGTGTTGGGTACCAAAACTGTCGAGGCCAATTTGGGGCCAGCAAGATTATCATCTTGGGCTTGTCCTGTTTGATCTTTAATAATACCAGTGGAAGAAGAGGTAGAGGCGGGAAGGCATACCCAGAGAGGTTTCTCCAACTGAATGATAGCGCATCCACTTTCCAAGCTAGTTCGTGGAATGTCCTGGTGCAAAAAATCTGTAGTTGATGATTGAGGTGGGATACAAAGAGGTCTATGTGAGGACATCCCCAGACTGCTGTAATCATCCTGAATATTTCGGTGTCCAGCATCCATTCGTGTGGGTCTGACAGGTTTCTGCTCAGACTGTCTGCCAGGAAGTTTTGCTTCCCTGGTAGAAACTGTGCTTGAAGGTCCAGTTTTTAAGCTAGAGCTGTGTTCCATAGATTCATGGCTAGTCTGCAAAGGGGATAGGAATGAGATCCCCCTTGCTTGTTTATGTACCACATAACCGTGGTGTTGTCTGTCCGTATCAGTAGTTGTCCTGGTTGTAGAAGATTCCTGAAGGCCAATAGAGCTTTCTGAACGGCTAATATTTCCTTTAAATTGATATGCAGGTGCTTCTGATCCTTTGTCCAAAGGCCCTGCAGACAGTTGCCCTGAAAATGAGCTCCCCATGCATAATCTGAGGCGTCTGTGGTTAGTATCTGAGTGGCTGGAGGCAGACAGAAGGGTTTTGCTTTGTTTAGAGTACATGCCTCGGACCACCAAAGGAATTCCTTCTGAAGACAAGGCAGGACGGTGATCTGTATGTCTAAACTGTGGCAGTGCTGAGGCCATACACTTTTTAGGTACCACTGTATTTTCCTCATATGTAGTCTTGCATATGGTACGAGAAGGATGCAGGAGGTCATGTAACCCAAAGCCTGCAGGAATTTCCTTGCAGATAGCTGAGTTAATGTTGCCAAGGTTTTGAAAGTTGAAGCCAGCTGTAATTGTTTTTCGTATGTCAGAAATGCCATCTGGGTTGTTGTGTTTAGAAAAGCACCCAGAAAAATTATCTGTTGTGAGGGTGACAAATTTGACTTTTTTATGTTTACAGTGAATCCCAGGAACTTGAGAAGATTCTGAACAAATTCTAGATGCTGGAGTAAGACATCCTTGCTGTCTGCCTGAATAAGACAGTCGTCCAGATAAGGGTAAATTTGAATTCCCTTGAGTCTGCAATAAGCTACTACTGAAGCATTTGGTGAAGACCCTGGGCGCAGTAGACAATCCAAAGGGCAGCGCAGAGAATTGCTAATGCCTCGATCCGGCCTTGAACCTGAGGTATTTTCTGCATTCCTGCCTGATGGGAATGTGTAAATATGCCTCCTTTAAATCCAAAGTTACCACCCATGCATTTTTGGTCAGCATTGGAAGTAGCTGCTGTAGAGTAAGCATCTTGAATTTTGATATCTCGAGAAAAGTGTTCAAGACTGACAGATCCAGAATGGGTCTCCATGAATTTTGCTTTCTTGGGACTAGAAAGAGCCTTGAGTAAAAACCTTGTCCCATCTCTGAAAGTGGAACCAGTTCTATGGCTTTCACAGCCAAGAGAGCTTCCACTTGGTTTAAGGCCTCTAACCATTGATGTTTTGGAAGATCTGGCCATCCGCTTGGTCTTGGTAGGGTATGAAAATGGAATTTGTAAACTCTTGAAACCACATCCAGAACCCACTTGTCTTGGGTTATATGAGTCCAATTTAGGTGAAAAAGAGAAAGTTTTCCTCCGAGAGGGGCTTCCAGGCAAGAAGTTCCTGCAGCCCAACAGAGGGAGTCATTTTTCTATGAGCTTGCAACCTGTCCTCTCCTCCCCTAGGGGTGGAAGCAGTCCACTGTCTTGGTCTACAAGAGGCTTGCGTTTGAGGCCTTCCTCGGGAGCGTCTGTATCTACCCCTCTGAGGCCTGTCTGAATTGGGAAAGGACCAATTTTTTGTAGGCCAATTCCTACTAAATCTGGGTGGCTGTACTTGTAAGAAATCTTTAACTGTTTGCATGGATTTTGCCTCGTCCTCCATCTTTTTTATCACCTCTTCAGCTTTAGATCCAAACAAAACATTATGCTGAACAGGAGCATCCAATAATTTAGCTTTTACTTGATCTGGCAAGTTTTGTTCCTTTAACCATGCATGCCTTCTAATGACTGTGCCAGAGGCAGCAGCCCTACAAGAAGCCTCCAAGGCATGAAATCCACAGTGTAAACCATGCTTCCCAACTTGTTCAGTGGCATGCATTAAGTCATGTAATTCCTTATCTGCACAGGCGGAAATGGAAGTTAGCTTTTGTTTTAAAACAGACGGAAGAAATTGCTGGTATTTCAGCATATGAAACTGACAGTTTAAAGCCATAATAGATAAAGTAGCAGAAGTGTACACTTTTTTGCCTCATCTTTCTAAAGATCTGGAACCCTTCTCAGTGGGAATGGGGTTTTTAGCAGAAGCGGCCTTAACCCCCTTAGGACCCTGAGAAATGGTTTCAGGATCAGCAGTAGGATTCCTGTATAAAAACTGGTGGGAATCAGGAACCCTATAATATCTGTCTGGCTTAACAGGAGCTGGAGGAAGAGTGTCAGGAGTTAAGTTAGCCTCCGAAAAAGCATCATCCACAATATCCAAAATAGGAGGCATAGCCAGGGGTCTATGTTGGGGAAGAAGAAAATCCCTTAGTCTTTTCTTAGATTCAGAGTACTCCTGTCCTTCCCAGTGAAAATGTTCCCTCACTTCATGCAAAGTTTCCCCAAAAGAGAAATCCTCAAGGGGAGAACCTGAAGGAATGGATTCTTCAGCATCAGAATCCTCATAAGGAGGGAAAAAATATTCCTGGTCAGAAGATGAAACAGAAGCCTGATCAGAGGAGTCATAATACACTTCCTGCCTTGGCCTTTTATCTGTAGGGGGATGTGAACCCCTAATCATAGTAAGTAAGTCCTCCGCCATCTTAAGTAACTGTTTCTGAGACTTGGGTGCTGAATCTGAAGAGGCCTGGGCTGCAGTCTTTGATTTGGAAGGAGTCTTTGCCTTTGTCTTTGCCTTTATTAGAAGCTGAATAGGCCTGAAAACCCCTTCGGAAGCCGGTACCTGCACAGCGGCTCTGGACCCATCCGAAGGAGCATTGTCCGAAGGTCCTGCAACAGAAATATTCAAAGGCCTAGTTGGCTCCTCGTGGGAGTCCGTTTCAGCCATCGGTTCCGAAATGGCCGACGACAGGGGCTGCAAAAGTGCTTCACTGACGACGGCCGACCCTGAAGCTGGCTCTGCTTGTACAACATCGTCTGATTTGGACCTCGGAGGCCTGTCTTTATCCTTGCGTCGTTTGTGAACTCCGGTAGCCAGAACCGTATCAGACGACATTTTATAATTAAAACACCTACCGAAGTAATGAAATGCAAAATCGTACCTTCGTTCAATCATACGTTGATTGAATCTAGCACAAAACCGACAACTAGCTACGTCGTGGTCAGGGCCTAAGCAAGGAATACAGTAAGAATGAAAATCCTTATGAAGTATTTGCTTCCCACATGAAATACAATTATTAACTTTTTCTGACATCAGACTGGAGCAAGAAAAAGTTTCCCCAATGAGGTACTTAGCTTTGAGTAGGAGAAGAAAGTCTTCGGACTGAAGTACGTTTATAAAAAATTGTCAGGAGTCAGCTGACCGGCACTTGCGAACTGCTATCACCGCACGGCAAGAAAGACTGGAGAACATGGCGTCGGCTGTCAGCTTTGTACTCCTGGTGCTCTGACGTCAGGCAGCATGGCTGAGCAGCCGACGCCGGACACAGACTTTGGGATTCTGGCCGACCGAGGACTGCCTGCCGGCAGGGGAGAACCCTACAGTCAGGACTGCAACAGTGAAACATGATGAACATCAAAGAAAAACGTCTACTTCTTTTGTTTCAGGTCCTGGTTCAGGTACAAGAAAACATGATGCCAAGAAAGAGTAAAAACATCTGTATATATTGAATGACAGATGACAGGCTCTTTGGTAATAAAATCTGCCAATAACTGACCTAACCTGTTATTTCAGGAGTATATGCATACATAATCCCAAAATGCTTCACAAATTATTGTAGGACATGTGCTGTTAGTTATAATGTTCTTTACAATCTGGCTGCATATGCCAAATGCCTTTTATGGTCATGTAACCCTTCCTCAAAGCTGTCACTCAGTGTATCTTTCAGTACTATTGCAATGTCCTTAAAATAACAAATACATGAGAAATATACTACTCACTGCTTGTATGCTGCCTGAACTCAAGTCAATTTCCTTCAGCTAACAAATATGAAAAGAACTCGGCCTTCCAGCTAGACTACACAGATATTAAGATACAGCCTATGGCCCCTGTTCCTAAACCCAGCCATACACCCACCCATAGAAACATGCTTCCCTTAACATACCACTATTCCAACGAAGCCGACCAGAGTTAGTGGTAGGGTTAACAGTCAGAAGAGGATCGTGTGCCTTACTCAATGTGTCAAGTTGTGCCATTTTAAATTAAATGTTTGATGTATTCTGAAGTGTTTTGTAGATCAGTCTTTCACTACTTCAATCATTTAAATGTAAATCGCTCTCTGTAATATATGTAGACACACACACACAATTCAGTATAACTACTAAATAAGCATTTTTTTTTTTGAGGAGGAAACTAGAGTATCCAAAAAAAAGCTAGTGAGGAATGATGCTCTGAATTTGGAGCACTGAGGCAGAGATTTTACTAGTAAGCCACAAGACTTCCGTAGCATGGTATAAGCAACCTCAAAATTATAACATGTTGCAAAGAAGCCCTCTGCAGAAGCCATTGTTCACAGGTAACTACTAGGCTATCACTCTGCAGACTCTTACAAGCCTAGTCAATAACTAAAGGTCAGAATCAAACCTTGCATATTCTATCTGTGAGATAAAGACTGCAACCATTATGCCACCTCACCCCCACCCCCCAGAGATGCATTCCTGGCCTCTCCCGTCCCAGATTCAAGGAGGTCTGCCAGCTTCCCAACAATATAAATAATATTCTTCAAGACAGACTCAAAGGGAAGGATGATGCAAGGCTTCTCATTCTTCTTGCTCAAATACTGGGCAAGGTATACACAGGGGATGGCAGACAAACTACATGCCAGTTGACAGTGGATGCTAAAGGATAAACTGCATACACTAATCTTACATGAAGATAATGTTTTATTACCTTTGTCTACCTGAAAGACAAGAACCTCTGGATCTTCAGAGTTCCTTTACCAAGATAATGGGGGGGGGGGGTAGTCTGGGCGTCTGGGCTCACCTTACATTTTTTTTTTACTACTGTGAAACAACTGAGCAATGGAGTCAGATGACAGGGACTCCCTCCATGTAGTAGCAAAAGGTCATACTGGAGGTGGTATTTGTTCTGAGATGTCTACACTGTGTTCCCCAAATGTACATTCTCACTCCTGCAATGATCACTCCCACTAGCTAGAAACAGCTGATGTACGTTTAACGTCCAGATTAACCCCATGGTCCCAACTACTGCAGAGAGAACCAAGTGGCCTCACATATTCCAACTGGTGAGTCTCACATTCCAAAGCAGGCCTCAAGTGAAGATTTATTTGCCCCGATGCAAAAACAAAGCCAGAGTGAAGGAAGTCATTGGACTGCTCCACATGAGGTCAGACGTGGGTATTCTCCAAATGTTCAAACATGACTGAGGGACTGCAGACACCTCCTTAATGCACTTTACAGTTTCTTGTGGGTATGCACATTTCAACATCATGAGAACAGGTGGGCACACCACTCCACCCTAGTCAAGGTGAAACTTATTCCTCATACAGAACAAATGTCTGCTTGGTGGGCTGAGTTAGCAAGAGAAGGTGACTGATGTCCATCCTTAAACTATTTTACCTGACTCCGTTTGCATTTAGTGCTGGTTGTCTACTAATACCACCATCCTGAGGCAAATGAAGTGGGACTAGAACTAGAATTTTCCCTTTATCTGCTGCAAGTGGATGGGTTGAAGATGCTGCATTTATGGCAAGGTCTCACACAGTGTTTTACTCCCAACAGAGACAAACACTGCTGATGTGGGTACCTGTATAACAGTCTGCAGATGCATTTTTAAAGTCAGCAATTTAGGCATGGAATATTAGGATTAAGCTCTAAACTGTACCACCTGTAGAAAAAATGAGTGTTACAAGGACTGAGGACAGACTCCTAGCTTGAGATGCATCAGAGCAGGCATCAACTGGATGTTCACATCTTGGAATAAGAAAAAAATGAAAAGAATGCCAAACTAGGGATCTCAGAAGAAGAAATCCAACAGCTACAAAGTAAAGAAGTCCTTCAAAGTCAGATCCAGGTTTGCGTAGTTACACAAATCTATTCTACTGATAGCGTGCATTTGTGAAATCCAAAACAGCAACCTACATGACTATTTCCATTACGTTGCACACAGTGAGTATCAGAAGCATCTCTAAAAAGCTCCTTCACCCCTACTCAAACACCATACCAGATCATTCAGCCTTACTCTAACAAAAACAGGCAAGTACAAGGGAAACTCAACATGCTAGTAAAGATATTCATAAACATTTCACATCCCCTAGGTCAAACAGCAGCAAAACTACCACACCACATCCTGTAGCAGAGTTCTACTGAGCACATTCTTTTTCTTAATTTCAGTGTGAAAGAGCATCAGTTAAGTTTAAGTATTCCCCTTCATTAAAGATCTGGATAAAAGTGTGTTAAGTGATAACATGTCCAAGCTCACCCTGATCTTCCAAAGATGTCTGATCAAGAGGATGAAACCATAACTAACCAAAAGCAGAGGCTTGTGCTGCCAAACCAGCGTTACAAAAGTAAGCGAGAAAATGCGATCCATACTGTGTCAAATTACTGCAAATTACTACTTCACAAGCATACCCCCTTAAATGTCATGATTTTCACAGAATGTCCAGATTTTTGGCTCACATTTTTGGTCCGTTTCCCATAAAATTTGTGGTTTTCTGTATTTTTGTGACAAATGAGTGTGGAGTGAATTCACTAAATAATAAGCATTTCAGTTTCAGTCTTCATATCCTTCAGAAAATACACAGTACAAGCAGACATATTAATAACAGCAAAATTTACAATTTGTCCCGATTTTTGGGACTTTGACCCCCCCCCCCCATTATTTTTGTCTTTCTCCAGATTTTTTGAGGTAAGAGGTCGAGAGGTATTCGCAAGTCAAAATCATCATTCCACTTTTCCTTCTGTCCATTTACATGGCAACATATTTTAATTCACTATGCTGACAGCCTTTTCTACATCTGGACTCAAGTTTGGAATTCTTGTTTTAAAAGTCTTCCTTCTGACATGTGGTCTAATAAAGCCTTCCCGAATGACAAAGTGAGGACATTCTTGCTTTACAGAGAAGGACTGAGGAAAAGTCACAATTTCAGAGTGAAGATCAGCAGCTCCTGTAAGCACAGCCTACAAACATTAGTGCAACTGAACACATCACTGCATTTTTTTTTATCTTTCTCTCTTGGGGAGTGACTGTAAAAGGTCATGGACTGTACTATCTCCCATCTGATAAAATATTGAATTTGGGATGATAAAAACCCAGGGAACATAACTGGCTCATGCAAGTCTTCCACTCTATGCATGTACAAACAAAAGGAAACAAAGAAACTTGAGTTACACCAGTTTCAGTATGGACTAGCTGACTTTTAATTTAAAACATTACTAAAAAAAAAAAATAGAAGTACTTAACACATAATAACGAAAAGTATGTTGCATTCCGGTTCTGTAAATGCTAAAAATTAAAATGAAGATACCAGTGTGACACTGGGCACAAAGAAATAACTCCCAGGCGATCACAACGGATATCAGTAGTAGGATTACTCATTAACTGACGCTTCTTTCAATGATGTCCCTGCTTAACTCAAAAGGTTTTTTTTTTTTTTTTTTTTTTTTTTTTTTTTTTTTTTAAGAAAGACCCTGAATGCAATTAGTAGCATCATAAACTGCTCAGAATGGGTTATTTCTGTTTGTCTCTATTCTCTACTGAGGCTGTTGCCAAGCAAAGACATTCTATGCATGATTTAAGGCTGATATTACAGGCTTATCTACAGCTGTAAGACCTTGGCAATTCTGTGTCTTAACTTAATTTTGAAATGTTTACTTTTCCCTTTATCTAACAATACTACACCCCCCTCTACAAACACAAACACACACACACACACACACACACACACACTTTTTCCCTCTCTCCATTACTGTAGCTGGCTGGGGTATTGACTTGCAAGTAACAAGCAGAGAACAAACACTTCCTGCAAATATTTAAAACAATTTTGCTGACGGACTCAGTCCAAAAACAAGTCTCTTGAGTTATGAATATTTCATATAGCAAAGTAGCATAAAGGAGATCAAACTGACAATCCCTGAAACATAGCTTTACAAAGACTACTGCAATACACAGTTGTGTTCCAGAAATGTCCTGCATCATACTCAGTATGTCCAGACAATAAAACCGTGCAAGTCAGTACACAACAGATCGTTGAACATGCATCAGTTCCATGAATTTGTGGAAGGCCAGTTTCCCAAAAAGTGAGAACAAAAACAAAAAAAAAAGTGATCAATTTACCATAACCTCCATGCAGGGGTCCTTGCCTAATGGACTTCCGAACTTTCAGTAATCAACAGTGTCAATCTACTTAGTGGCAAGAGTGTGTGTGTGTGTGTGTGTGGGGGGGGGGGGACGACGCTCTGTAGCAACTTCTTTCAATAAGCAAACTTTCTTACCAATGTTATTATTCAGTAACTTTTCCAGAGCTCAACCGATGATCTCTCCAAGTCTAAACATACATGCATTTGTACATGTGCACTAAACTGCATTTAGACACACATTTCATGTATAAATACAGAGTCTGTATCAAGACAACATGCAAATTTTTGGATAATGTCAGGAATGTGTGTTCAAATAATGTATGTGACTGTACATGTGGGCATATCTAGCTACAGGCTGCACAGAAATGTCATGTGTTTATCTGCATTTATTTACTTTTGGGTCCCTAGCATGCCTTCAGCTCGCTACCCGGCACTGGTCCTATGCTTCTCAGTGCCCCTAGTACTTACCCCCCCCCCCCAACTCATTGAGTTAGGACACACTTGGTCATTGGTAGAATTTTGCTGATCTGTTTATATATTCATGCTACTACACCTTTTAAAACCCTCACTTGTAACTCCACCTTCAATTCACACAAATATTAAACACAATCTTACTGAGCTGGTAGCTTAGGTGGATGTAAATAAAATCCCACAGCACTTCTTGAAAGGAGCATGGGAAATTCTCTAGTGCCCTGATGAATTTACCACAATTAAGTATGAACACTATCTTGGGTCTCCCATAACCTAGGTGGACTGACATGCATAACCCCTTTCAAAAGCTGATTGACCTGAGTCTGGGTTGAATGGGAGATCTATGGGCAGTTAGTCAAAGATGGACAAGAGGTGAATCTTGATAAAAGTAAAGAAAGTCTAGAGGATAATAACTTTCACAAATGATATTAAGAACCAGATGCACCTGAGCCTTAAAAGGATAAAGATTCTTTGACACCAACACAACAATTTTTTCCAACCAAATATGATTTTCTAGTAGCACATTTATCAGTCGCCTTTAATACCTGCTGCAAGTCTTCAGAAAACAGGTGCCTAAAAGGCATTAAAACTATCAAGTCCCTTCTGGAATTAAACTTGTGGTAATTACCCTTGGCAATTTTCAGTAGAAGAGAGAAAACCACTGTTGCTTGGGCCAAAATGGAGACACAATAGTCTTTTGAGAAGTCCATATGGACCTTTAAAATGGCCCTGGCTATCAGTGGAAAAGAATCCAGGAGCATTCCTGTCCAAGGGAATGAGAAGGCACTGGTTTCCCAGGGCTGCTTACAAGAAATCCTAGAGCAGAATTTCTTTTGTCTGTTGTTAAAAGAGGCAAACGGGTCTACTTTGAGGAGTCTCCCACAGATGGATCAGTTCATGGAACCAACAGGGAATTCTCCAGGAACAGATAATATTCCTGCAGAAGTCAGAAGGGAAAAAAGTGGTAATTATCTAGAAGGTTTTCTTGAACAATATTTTAAAGGGGGAAGAATACAAACATCTCAAAAGAACGCCAAGGTGACTGTGCTACCCAAAGAGAGAAAAGACCCTTCAGACACCACTTCACACAGAATTTCAATTTTAAACTCATGATTATAGAGTGCTTAAGTCAATACTAAGAGAAAGATAAGGGCTGCCAAAAGTGACAGATGTGGATTAATGCAGTTTGCCCCCCCTTCACAAAACATTTGACAGCATTAATAAAACAATGATAATCTAGACGGAAGAAGAGTGTAAGAAAATACTGCTATTACTGGTGGGTCTTGATGCAGAGAAAGTATTCAATAGAGTCAGCTGGGATTTTAGGAGTAGAGCAATGTTAACAGCATTTGTGTTCCCTGACTGCAGACTAGGGTTACACAAGGAAAATATATGAAAGGTTGGAGGCAAGAATTAAGGAACGAGAGCTTCTCTTCAACAAGCTGCGTTTGACCACAGAAACCAGGGTGAAACAGGCTGCCCTGCCTGGTTCCTCTGTTCACGAAAGAGGCCACATTTGCCTGGTTCCTCTGTTCAAATAGTTTGCTGGAAAGAATATACAGTTGTACAATGTACATTTAACAACCAGATACAGTTTTATTCAACAGAAGGTATAAAACAAGGGCAACATGGTGATGGCACTTGGTGGAGTGGCATGACAACACAAACAAGCCTTAGTTCCATTTTCATCTGGTGTATATTCTTTATGAACTTTGTGTAATTGCCCCAAGCAGACATGGGTTTCAGCCAAAACATTAGGTTTCTTACTATTCTAAAGACATGCTAATTGACTGGTCATATTTAGTGTGTGGCCATATGCATGAGTGTTTGCGGTTGTGGCCTGCAATGGGATAGTGCCCTATTCTAGGCTGGTTGCTGGCCAAGATGTACTCTCTCTGGCCTCTGAAATTCTAATATTGATGAAGGCAGGTATAGAAAGAATGGACGGATGAAATGTACTGCAGCACCACTAAATTCCAGATGCAAGCAAAAAAAAACCTCTGGAAGAATGGTCAGTCATGCAATGCTTCATAAAGTGCCCTGTCTTTTGTCTTTCAGTAGAAATGACAGTGTGAATAAACAATGTGGGCTGCTGGAATTGGTTGTAGTCCAACATGTCTTTACTTCCTTTAAAGAAAGAAAAAGGTGGTGCATTTCTGGTCCCTTTCAGATAACAGACTTTCTGTAAATGTCCACAATGTGGAATGGCTTCTCAACTTATTCCTGGAAAAACAGTGGCAACTGAATGGATTGATTCAGGATCATCTCACAACTGTGCTTTTAAAAGTGTACAAAACCCATTCTCAAGCAGACCCTCCTCTGTAACTGACATTATTCAAATGGAAGGTTTTTGATGGAGACCAAAGTAAACAGTGACCTTATGTATTCGAGAACCACACAAAACTCAGCAATGGTGGACTGAACCACGTGACATTCACATCCAAAGCTTTTTTTCATTCTTTTATTTTGTTTCCAGTACAAGGAACCCCAACAACTTCTGCTACACTGGATATGCTCATAAACTAACGAGATGGCTTTTCTACTACTGTGTGACAGAATGACTATGGTCGGTCTATGTAATCTTGTTATAAGCCAGAATCTAGTAGACACCATCAGAGACCAACTTCCACTTTACACAGTCCATTATGTAAAAAAGAGAGAGATGCACAGCCATCACATCAATTTTTCATGGCTAAGTGCACCTATAAAGGAGGGAAAAAAAATCCTTTTTGCTGGACATGATTTATGACAATATTGATCCTTGCCCTTGTGAAGCACCAAATCCTATCCATCACACTACACTCAATGAGAGAAATCAGCAGGAGAGCTGGGATAAAGCTGGGGCTTCATCAGACAGCAATTTCCAAATATTTGCAAATCAGAAATGTACACAATGATGAATAAACACTGTCAGGTCTCTTTCTAGACAGTCACTGAGAGAACTAGGAGCAGCACTGATTAGCTGGAAGACCAAAATAAGAAACAAAACTGTATGCATTCTGTCAAAAGAATAACTACTATGATCTCTTCTGTGCGCACATGTGCTGAATTTGTATTTCACCTACAAGAGGTTTATAGCTCTATCAATACATGAGATGACCTCCCTTTGGCAAGTGATATTAGTGTTTGAAGATACAAAATGTGGTATTTTGAGGATACAAAATGTGGTATCTAGAATAACTTGCATCATTTTATGACTAACCAATCAGAGAGTCAAGAAAAGACTAAATCCTAACCAAAGCCCTGGACTTTCATACTATTTTAATTTTCTAAAAGCTATACGAGGTCAGTGATGAAGCAAGTCAACGGAGTTGTGCTTTAGAGAAGGAAATCAAAAGATTCAAACATTATGCAAGTGTAACATTATTACCATTTTCTTATACATTGTAGGATGTACACCCTTGAGAATACATAAAGTAGAAGGTTCAGTATGTATTCCAGGAGGACTCTATTAGATACTTTGTTCCACTATGGAAAAAAGGAATCTTACCCAATATTCACTGTTCTGCAGGGCAGTTCAGGATCCACTTGGTAATACATCTACTGGAAATAAAGTCTATAAGCTGGTAACACTTTCCACAAAGCATTAGTGTCATATGATTTGTCAAGGTCTACATATTTCCAATAGTACAAAAATAAAAACATTTGATTTATTGGGTTGTTTCTGATAAGAATCCATGTAAATTAACATAGTACAATGAAAATCTGGGATTCTGAAAGTGGAAAAATTACTGTCACCATTGTTAGGGATTGGCAAACAGCTGCACACCTCTAGTCTTTTGGTATGCATCCAAGACTCAAAGCCTTTGTACTAAAACAGGATTAGATTCACTAAGATCTTCACAGTCTTGTCTCAGTTGCTTAAACATACTTATCAGATTCGTCATTTGTCAGCCATTTATTTTGCATATGTGCAAGATCTTCCTAGGTGATTCAGTTTCAGAGAGAGAGCAAGACAAGCTTGATTTTTCTCCAAGGTACAGTGACTTTGGAAAGTGAATAACAAAGTAAGGTAAGGAGTGTTGGGACAGTTTTGCAGTTGTCACAGTTGGTTATATTACAATGACCCAAGGTACATACAAATGGTACATGCTTGTGTGTACTTGAGCTCATAAACTTCTGTTAGAGTTTTAGTGATCAAAGCATGCAGTAGTAGAAATAATAGAGTGGTACCGGTTATTTTCTGACTGCCTCTATAGGTAACACATTTCAAGTCTCTTAACATATATTCCAAAGATTATTTTGTGAGCACATGTAGCCAGCATCTCCTACTTCTGTGACTCAGTAATACAGAAGGCATACAATTAAGCTTACCTTCTGCTAGGATAAAACAAATGTGTTTTTTTTTTTTTTTCTGACAGAATGCATTAATTTAATTTAAGCTTGCCAGCTGGATTGTACTGTGTGGATTGGCAGATGAAGGAAATTCAGACGCTTACTCCAGTCTGTCACAGCGGTGGTGCAGCGGTTAGCATTGTCGTTTCACAGTAAGAGGTTCTCAGGTTTGATTCTTGGCTGTAGCACCTTTTGTGCAGAGTGTGCATGCCCTCCCTTCGGTCAAGTGAGTTTTAAAATCATAAGTATCTGCGAGTGTGTGTGTGCCTTCTGGGAAGGTTAGGTGCTGGGTTGGCAACTCAACACTGTAAAAACTCCACTGCCAATCAATCTGTGGACAGTGATCCTCTGTGGCGACCCTTAATGGGAGAAGCCGAAAGACACTGCTTTATTCCAGTCTGTCTTGCACACAGGTTAATTATTTTATTATGGAAAGCAAACGAACAGGGAACCTCATGCAGTTTCACACAAGCTTGCACATAAAATATTTTAAACCAGTTCCTTACTGTAGGCTTGTACTTCATTTCAAAGTCATCTTACTCACAGCATTTCAGGAAAATACCAACTCACATTGAAACTTCCCTTGGTATTGGGTAAACACCAGCAGCATCCATTTGGAGTTATCTGCTCTGACTACGAAAAGGGCTTATACAGTGTTTACGTACTATTAAGTATCAAGCTTTTAGTTGCTAATAAATTAGGGTTGAGTCATCCGCTAAATGTTGGGGTCTTGTGGTTTTGTTGACATACAAAGAAGGCAACTTATCATTATAGTTTAACCACTCTGATGCAATTCTAATTTTTCAAAACCGCCCATTAAAAGTGATTACTGTAGTGAAGCTTATTGCGGTAATAGAGTAATGTTAATAAATCTCCTATGACATCAACTTTTATGTTTTCGATCAAAGCAAGGGACAAAACAGTAATGAGGAAGGAAGACCAAGATGGTGTAGTTTAATTGTTCAGCTAATGCTGGTCAATGGTCATCAGTGGCAAGAGAGTTAACTCCTCCATTAGAATATCCTGAATTTTAATAACAATGTAGACAACAGCTTGATTAAAGCTCTCCTAGTGTGAAAACATGAAACAAGGCAAAATTCAGTTATTGGCTAGTAATTACACTGCCTGAATGTCAGCAAATAAATATGGAGAAAGTAAGAAACAAATCAACCAGAAAGAAGGGGAAAAAAACACAGTGGCTGGGAAGAATCTTGTAGCTGTTTAGCAAAAAAGCAGTTCAAGTTTCATTTATGGTACAGGATATGGTTTCCAGTAATTTAAAAATGGGGAAAAAAACAATCAAATCACTCGGAGATGCTCAAAAATGAATAAAATCCTGAAGGGATACATACAGTCAAACAACAAAAGACTGGTAAAATAGAAGATTTAGCTATTCAGATGAAATGATAAAATTACAAAAATCCGAATCTGAAATGAAAAGGCTAGCTGAGCATGACACCTCTCAAAAAGGGACATTTCAAAAAAAAGTTTTCTCCGTCTGTTCTGAGACTTTCTGATGTACCAGACAAACTGGAAAGACAGGAAAGCACAAATTTTATGAAAATACAAATAAGCAATGGCACTGATGTTCACCAAAAGGAATTAATTGAGGGAATACACTGTGTATTTGCTCCAAATCTGGCCAATCAACCAAGGCCTATATTAACCAAGGCCTATATTAAAGATGTGATCATACCAGCAGAAAGAGCTGCTCCTGGCAAAACTGGGGTAGAAATATTAAAAATTGGAGGCGACAGCAAAATGTTTGTGAAAATTATTATTCACTGCACACTAGGCATAAAAGAAGCAAGTTTATCCTGACAATCAGGGAATTTCAAATCTGGCCAATCATCCAAAGCCTATATTACAGATGTGATCATACCAGCAGAAAGAGCTGCTCCTGGCAAAACAGTGGTAGAAGCATTAAAAATTGGAAGAGCCATCAAAATGCTTGTGAAAATGATTATTCACTGCACACCAGGCATAAAAGATGCAAGTTTATCCTGGCAATCAGGGAAATTCAAAAGACAGGTGTGAAATTCGAACTGTGTATCCAGATACCCTTTGAATATTTTTTTCCTGGAAGATGAAATGCATTTCTGAATGCAGAAAGTACAGTTTTGTACCTACCATAAATGTAGATGTCCGATAGGTATGCATCTGCAGTCATAACATATGGATTGTCCTGCCTCAGGCAGCCCTTCGGTCGGCCGGATTCCAAAGTCTGGGTCTGGCCTCGGCTGATGTCGCACTTTCCCCGACGTCAGAGCTTCTGGGGTATAAAGGCATCAGCCGACGCCATTTTCCTCAGTGTTTCTTGCCCCAGATGCCAGGTGCCCTCTAGGAAGGCTAAATTTGGATAAATGTTGAATGTTCCAAACAGTAGCAAAAAATATATATATACATATATACAAACAAACAAATACACCATAATAGATTCCCCCAGCTAGCTGAAAGAGGGGTAAGCACCCTAGGAATACCACAGAGGGGAAGGAGGGTGGGTAATCCTGACTGCAGATGCATACCTATCGGACATCTACATTTATGGTAGGTACAAAACTGTACTATGTCCTTCAAGGATGCATCTGCAGTCATAACATATGGGTAGAATACCATAGCCAAACTGGGGGAGGAGGTACTAAGATAAGGATGGTGTAGTTAAGATCCCCTGTAAAACTGCAGTTGCAAAGCCTGCTCGGGATCCTGAGTATAAAGGTAGATTGTAATGCTTGGCAAATGTATGCACGGAGCTCCAACTAGCAGCTTCTAAAATGTCCTTGGTAGCCACCCCTCGTAGGAAAGCTGTAGTGGTGGCTGTGGCTCTTGTGGAATGAGGCCTGATATTTTCAGGAGCTGTCTTTCCATGAAAAGAGTAGCAAAAGCGAATGCAATTTCCTATCCATTTTGAAATTGTCTGTTTGGAAATTGCTTTTCCTTGCACCCCAGTTGCATATGCTACAAAAAGTTGGTCAGTTTTTCTGCTGGTTTTAGTTCTGTCCAGATAGTAGCGTAGTTGTCTGTGTACATCCAAGGTGTGCAAAAGTTTTTCCCCCTTGTTCTGTGGGTTAGGGAAGAACGTAGGCAAATGAATAGCTTGGTTCAAGGATACCCTGGATACCACCTTTGGCATGAAAGTAGGATTGGTTCTCAGACACTATCCTGGTGAAAAATAAGGAAAGGCTGCACTGCCATTAATGCCTGTAACTCGGATACTCGTCTTACTGAAGTGATTGCCAGAAGGAAAGCAGTTTTCCAAGATAAGAACTGTAAGTCTGCTGATGCTGCTGGTTCAAAAGGAGGTAGTGTCAATTTTTCCAGCACAAAATTGAGATCCCATGCAGGCAGAGGGGGTCTCCTTGGAGGTTTTACATTTTTGATCCCTCTCAAAAATTGTCTGAGAAGAGGGTGAGAGAAGATAGGAGGATCCATATTGTATTCTGCTGAAATTGCTGAAGCATGAATCTTAATGGAAGAGTAGGACAGGCCATTGTGGAACAATTCTGCTAAGTATTCTAGGATGTGTGCTAGGTTTGCCACTGTGACATATGTACCCTTTGATGTGCTCCAAATGAGGAATCTCTTCCATTTAGCTGAGTATGTCTTCCTTGTAGAGGGTCTGCGAGCCTCCAGGATAATGTCCTTGACCCTCTGAGATAAGACAGCTTGGTTTGGTTTTAAGCAATTTTCCAGGCAGTTAGCTGCAGTGTTTTCAAGTTTGGATGCAGGGTCTTGAAATTGTTCTGCGTTAGAAGAAGAGGCCATAGGGGTAGAGGCCATGAGTTCGCCTGAGACATGCTTCTCAGTAGCGGATACCAGTGCTGCCTTGGCCAGTCCGGAGCTATTAGTATCACCTTTGGCTGTTCCTCCCTGATCTTCAGTAGAACCTTGTACATCAATGGGAGAGGCGGAAATGCATACACTGTTAGGGCATTCCAGCTGAAAGAGAGAGAGTCCACCCTCCAGGCTTGTGGGTGGTATGTCCTTGAGCAGAATTTCTTCAGTTGGTGGTTGAGTGGGGAGGCGAACAGGTCTATCTCTGGCATTCCCCATTTCTTTGTTATGAGTTTGAAGATGTCTGGATGCAGCATCCATTCGTGAGCATCCGTGGTAGCTCTGCTTAAGCTGTCTGCTAGTGAATTCTCTTTTCCTGGTACGAATTTGGCCTGCAGCTGGATATTGAGATTCAGGCCTAGGTTCCACAGATCCATTGCCATCCGGCATAGAGGGTAGGAATGCGTGCCTCCCTGTTTGTTTATGTACCACATGACCGTGGTGTTGTCTGTCCTTATCAGCAGATGTCCTTGCTGGAGGAATGATTTGAATGTCTCGATTGCATGCTTCACTGCCAGCATCTCCTTTTGGTTTATGTGTAAGTTTAGCTGGTCTTGAGACCATAGGCCTTGGATACATTTGTTCTCCATGTGTGTTTCCCATCCTAGGTCTGAGGCATCCGTGGTGATGGTCTGCCTTGGTTGTGGTTTGTTGAAAGGCAACCCTCTGTTGGACTGGCAGGCCTTAGCCCACCACAGGAATTCCTTTTGAAGGCATGGAATGATTGGTATCATGGTTTCTAGACTGTGCCTGTGTTGAGACCATACATTCCTTAGGTACCATTGTAATTTCCTCATATGCAGCCTGGCATGTGGGATCAAGATTATGCAGGATGCCATGTAACCCAGGGCCTGCAGGACTTTCCTTGCAGTAAGCTGAGCTTGTCTTGTCAAAGTCATGAAGTAATCTGGACGTTGCTTTTGTTTTTCTTCTGTGAGAAAAGCCATCTGAGTTATTGTGTCCAGATCCGCACCCAAAAAGGTTATCCTTTGGGATGGCACTAGTCCTGACTTTTGGATGTTGACTGTGTATCCCAAGGCCTGTAACAGGTGTATGACATAGGCCAAATCCTTTATCAATTTTGTCTTGTTGTCCGCTTGTATTAGGCAGTCGTCCAGGTATGGGTAGATTTGAATTCCCTGAAGCCTGCAATGTGCAATTACTGATGCCAGGCATTTCGTGAATACTCTGGGCGCAGTAGATAAGCCAAAGGGCAATGCTGAGAATTGATAATGCTCTGATCCTGCAAGAAATCTGAGGTGTCTTCTGCAATCTGGTCGGATAGGGACGTGCAGGTATGCCTCCTTGAGATCTAGAGTCACCAGCCAAGACTCCTTGCCCAACATGGGAAGAAGTTGCTGTAGGGTCAGCATTTTGAATTTTGGCACAATGAGATGTGTTCAGTGCGGACAAGTCGAGAATAGGCCTCCATTGGTTTTCTTTTCTTGGTACAAAAATAGCCTGGAGTAAAATCCTTGGCCTTGTTCCATAGATGGTACCCTTTCTATCGCTTTCATCTGAAGTAAATTGTTGATTTGTCTTAAAGCCTCTGGCTTCTGGTTTGGTGGAAGGTTTGGCATTCCGCTCCTTTTTGGTAAAGTGTGGAAGTGAAACCTGTATCCTTTGTCTATTGTTTGCAATGTCCATGTGTCCTTTGTAATGTAATGCCAGTTTTTTGAGAATAAAGCCAGCTTTCCGCCCAAGGGAGCTTCCAGTTGTTCCCTGGTAGGCGGAATCAGAGTCAAGTCATTGTGTCTGTCCTGTGGTAGTGGTTGTAGTTGCAGCTGTGGCACTACTCCTCTGGTTGGCAGGCTGCCACTGACGACCCCTGTAGGCACCCTTTGATTGACCACTGCCTCTTGGGCGTTTATTCCTGCCCCTCTGTGCTCTGGAGGTGTCTGGAAAGGACCAATTCTTTGAAGGCCAGTTTCTGCTGAACCTCGGAGGTTGAACCTGCAGAAATTCCTTTACTGTTTGCACAGATTTTGCTTTTTCTTCCACTTTCTTTAGAATCTCCTGTGCAGGGGAGCCAAATAAACTTTGTTTCTCCATTGGAGCATCTAGGAGTTTAGCCTTGACATGGTCTGGCAAGGATTGCTCTTTTAGCCAGGCATGCCTACGAATTACTGCCCCAGTCATAGCTGATCTAAATGAAGCCTCCAGTGCATCATAGCCACATTTTAAGAAATGATTACTGACCTGCTGAGAGTTGTGTACCAAATCCTGAAGGGATTTACGGTCTAAAGGTTCAGGAGAAGAAAGCTTTTTATTCAGCTGATCTAACAAATATTCTTGGTACTGTATCATATGGAATTGACAGTTTAATGCCCTGGCAGAAAGAGTAGCAGATGTATAAACCTTTTTACCCCATCTCTCTAATGCTCTAGACTCTCTTTCAGAGGGTAGGGGATTTTTGGCAGTGGCAGCTGCAACACCTTTTGGGCCCTGAGAAATAGTTTCTGGGTCTGCAGCATGGGCTTTATACAGGTGGAAGTGAGAATCCGGGACCCTGTAATATCTATAAACCAAAAAAGCGTGGGCATCCACCAATAGTCACCAGTAATCAAAGTCCAGCTGGGTGCCACAAGCCAACGGATTCCACCACAAAAATAGAATTGAATGCTACGAGATGAAATTAGTAACCATTTATTCACAAAAACCGCTAAAACATGCTAACGCTCTTCAAATCTACAATCACGTTCGCGTTTTCGTCACACAAAGTGAGACTTCATCAGACAACATTACTTAACTCAAACACCTTTTAAATACCCATTTAAGTTACCAATTAGTTCCTGTTACCAATGAAAAACATTCATAAAAATTTAAAGTATCAAATCAGTTTGTCGATTGCATTTAAATATTCATGATGCTACTTAATATTAAACACATTGACTACTTAAAAAAACTTTTTGTTAAAAACTTCTGATAAATAGAACCCATTAAATAAATAAATAATTAAACAATTTGATGTTAAAATATCCTATAAAAACTAGTCAAAGAAACGTGTTCTAAAAATAACAAATATATATATGTATATAGAAGGGAAATCTATGTTTGCCAATATTTGACGTGACAACTTAGTGATGTGCAGTGTTTATAAACAAAGCCTTTAACTCTTTATATAGGTCACCGTTCAGTGCCCATATATTAATAATCAATGAATATTGATACATAAAAACTTAGGTAGAATAACATTTCAAAATATACATAAATTAAAAACCATTAATCAATTTTATGTATATATATGCTCTAAAATATTGTGAAATCCATATGAATATGCATATTAAACATAAATAGCAGCTTTTTAGTTCAGAAAAAATTGATTAGTTAAAGTGCCCTCCCGATGGTTATACTCAACCCTTCAGTATTTTAACCAATAGTATTTTTGTTACCATTTCATGATGGAAACCTATCAAAGGAAAAAATAAAAGTAATAATTAATCACCATGTACTCTAATGTATATGGTGGCTTAATATGAAAAGTGCAGTAGTGCCATCTAAAATTAAAAGTCAATCTGTGACTAGAAATCAAATCTTTAGCACTTTAACTAATCATTTTTTTCTGAACTAAAAAGCTGCTATTTATGTTTAATATGCATATTCATATGGATTTCACAATATTTTAGAGCATATATATACATAATATTGATTAATGGTTTTTAATTTATGTATATTTTGAAATGTTATTCTACCTAAGTTTTTATGTATCAATATTCATTGATTATTAATATATGGGCACTGAACGGTGACCTATATAAAGAGTTAAAGGTTTTGTTTATAAACACTGCACATCACTAAGTTGTCACGTCAAATATTGGCAAACATATATTTCCCTTCTATATACATATATATATATTTGTTATTTTTAGAACACGTTTCTTTGACTAGTTTTTATAGGATATTTTAACATCAAATTGTTTAATTATTTATTTATTTAATGGGTTCTATTTATCAGAAGTTTTTAACAAAAAGTTTTTTAAGTGGTCAATGTGTTTAATATTAAGTAGCATCATGAATATTTAAATGCAATCGACAAACTGATTTGATACTTTAAATTTTTATGAATGTTTTTCACTGGTAACAGGAACTAATTGGTAACTTAAAAGGGTATTTAAAAGGTGTTTGAGTTAAGTAATGTTGTCTGATGAAGTCTCACTGTGTGACGAAAACGCGAACGTGATTGTAGATTTGAAGAGCGTTAGCATGTTTTAGCGGTTTTTGTGAATAAATGGTTACTAATTTCATCTCGTAGCATTCAATTCTATTTTTTGTGGTGGAATCCTTTGGCTTGTGGCACCCAGCTGGACCCTGTAATATCTGTCAGGTTTGGCAGGGGCCGGGGGAAGAGAATCAGGGGCAGAACTGACATCATTATACACATCATCAATTACATTTAGCACAGGTGGTATGGCTAAGGGCCTATGCTGGGGCAAATGTAAAAATGTCCTTAATCTTTTTATAGAATCAGAAAAATCCTGACCCTGCCATTGAAAGTGTTCCCTCATTGAGTGCAAAGTCTCCCCAAAGGAAAATTCTTCAGGAGGGGAGGCCGAAGGAATAGTCTCTTCTGCATCTGAATCCTCATAAGGCGAATAGGCCCCTTCCTGATGGTCTGGCAAATCAGATCCATCCGAGGAGTAATCAGAGGAGAGGGGTTCAGAGGGATCAGTCCTAGGCCTTTTGTCAGGTGGAGGTTGGGAGGCCCTGTCTGGGTGAGGTTGGGAACCCCTAATCAAGGATATAAGGTCCTCAGCAAGACTGAGAATCTGAGAACTTGAGGAAGGCCTCTGAAGTAGATTTGGCAGGTAAAGCTTTTGAAAGTTTGGCAGCTTTAGCCCTGGAGAAGGCCTTAAAAGACATAGAAGCAGGGGGCCTAGCTGCCCCACGTGCAGGTGTAGAAATGTCCAGTGGAATTGTGTCGGACAATTCTTGAGCGCTAGCTTCGGTAGGGATTTCTGAAGCCGACTCAGCCAGGGCCTCTCTGTCCTCGGTTGTCAGAGGTATGATTTCGGTAGAAGTAAGAACCGAGAATTCGGTTTCAGCCAAAACAGAGACACTCGTGGTAGGCCTAACCGTGGTTTCAGCCGAAACCGCGGGCCGCGAGTGTCGGTCCTTTTCCCTGTGTTTTTTGGCCATATGCGTAGTCGGAGTCTCCGACGGCATTTTATATGCAAAAGCGGATCCGAAAAACTCTTCTGCAAACTCCGACCGACGTCTAAGAGTCCGTCGGTTGAAGGAGGCACAGGCTAAACAAGCTGATACGTCGTGGTCTGGGCCTAAGCAAGGAAGGCAGTAAGAATGGAAATCCTTATGAGGTATTTGTTTCCCACAAGTTAAACAATTATTTACTTTGTCTGACATCGGCTGAGGCAAGAGAGAGTCCCCAACGGGGTACTTAGCTTTTTTCGAAGTCTTCGGTAGCTGAAATCTCTGGATCTGACCGACCGGCACTTGCGAACAGCTTCTGCTTTGGGCACCGCGTGGCAAGAAAGACTGAGGAAAATGGCGTCGGCTGATGCCTTTATACCCCAGAAGCTCTGACGTCGGGGAAAGTGTGACATCAGCCGAGGCCAGACCCAGACTTTGGAATCCGGCCGACCGAAGGGCTGCCTGAGGCAGGACAACCCATACGTTATGACTGCAGATGCATCCTTGAAGGACATCAAGCTGAGAAGGAAAAGGCCATCGAACAAGGAGTAACCCATTATGCAAAAGGAGATTCTATGCACTTTTCTGATGATAAAGCCCACAGATAGACTGACACTGAAACCTTTGCCCTTGTATCAAAGAAAATACTCACCTTCGATAACCACATCGCCAGAACAGTCAGGAAATCCTTCTATGTGGCACACCTTATCACTAAGGGCTTTTCATCTAGAAAAAAGGAGGTCATTGTCCCACTGTACTCATCACTCATTAGACCCATTATAGAACACAACGCCCAGTTTGATATGTACCTCTCAAGACATCTGCAACAACTGGAAAGGACACAGAAATACCTCACTAAAAGAATCACAGGCCTAAAGCAGATGCCCTACACTGACCGCCTTAAAAAACTCCAGTTATACTCTGTCGCATAACGTCTACTCAGAGGCAATCTCTGCTTAACATACAAGGCCATGTCAAACCCAGAGCTGTTGGACATGCTACTCTTAAGGAATCCCAATCCCTCAGAGCCACACGCTTCAGGGATCTAAACCTTGTCATCACAATAAATAAAACATGCTGGAGGGATAGGTTTCTGACACAGAGACTCCCCAGACTCTGGAAGAGACTGCCCATACATGTCAGGCAGAGCACCTCTTTGGCCCTCTTCAAAAGAAATTTTGACAACTGGATGGGAGAAAGGAAATTCACCCCGGGGATCACGTCAATCGCCCTGCTAGACAGGGGTCCAGGGAAGTAAATAGTGTGGGAAGAAATAGGCAGGGAATTGTTATGGCTAGGCTTGCATAGGCCCTAGGGCCTATAGCCTAGTACCATCCTATGAACCTATGAACTTGAAAGAGAAAAAGAAAAAAAAAAAAAACAAGAAGTGACTAGATGAATCAGGAGTATCTTACACTTCAATCAAAGGCTGATGATGAGATACTATCTTTCTGATAATTTCTATAAACACTGTGAAGTTAGTGAATAAATGGGAAACTGTAAAGCATCAGTTCCCGCTGGATAAATATATAGACGTGTGACATGAGACTTTGCACGAATAAGGCCAGAATTTAGTTGACTGCATTAAACTGGTGGGTGAATTGTAAAGCATATCCCCTAACTTTATGCAATCAATGTGCAGAAGGACACCAAAGGGACTGAAATAGTAACCATCTACAACAGTTTTGTTCTTCTTAAAATTTGTATAAAATTTTCACATATAAATTGCATGTTGAAGTGTAAGACAGTTTTGTATACTGTGCAGTTAGGGGTATTTTAAAAGTGAGGTGGTGGGGAAGTGTTATCAGTGACTGTCATCCTTACAGATATTAAAACAATAAAGTACTTGTTCTTAGTTGTAACATATCCAAGCTTTACACTGTAACAAGGTAATAAAGATTGGACTTAATACAATGCTGTGACGTTGCCCTGCTGGGGAATGTCAAGTGTAGCTATTACATTATATGTAGAAATAACAATTTCCCTTGGTTTTACAGAGGATATCTAAATTAATATGCTTGGTTTAAACTACAGCCAAGTTTTTTATGCAGATATCCTCAAAAAATAAGATAAAATGATGACGGGCATGGAAAATGATAGTTACTTCTTGCATTGGCAAAGTCATTAGAAAAGGCTTTCAATAGGAGACAAGTCTACAGGTATTAATCATGAGAGGTCTGAATAGCGTTACAAGTGAAATTTATAGCAATTCTTTCATGCATCTGCAGTTACTAGCTGTTTCCTTCATAGAGTGCTTTTACTTGGGATACAAGTAGTCTCCAAGGGCAAGTAATTAGTCAAGAGGTCTGAACACTGCCTGCTGAAAGCAATACACAGGCTACAGTGTAATGAATGTTTACAGGTACCACTGGCAAACGATTTAGGGAAAAATAAATTAAGTCTGAAACTGTGGGAAGTGAAAACGTTATACAAAGTACATGCCTCCAGAGCTGCCTTAGAACTTTAATGCATTTTACACAACAGTGGACACTTTAGTTTGTTTACTTAAAGGTAGCCACTGCAATGTTTCTTAGAACTAAAAGTTATGTTTACTAAAAGTATGCACGCCGTTTTTCACATCCGAAAGGGGAAGAGAGAGAGGAGAAAAATTAGTGCAATTGGGAATAAACTGTAGCATGCGCTTTAGTATGGATATCATTAATTTCATAACAGGTGATGAGGCTGTCAAGGTGGGGCAACTGTTCCCATCAGGGTGGGGTAATCATACTTTTTGTAAAAATATAATCATAGTTTTGTGTGTGTAGTACTTTGTAAAAATATGTACAGAGGACCAAGTTGCTGCATCTAGAATGCTTCTAGAATCTGACCCTTTTTCAAAAAGCCATAGACGAAGCCAAAACCCTTGTAGAGTGGGCTTTGATCCTGCCTGGAATAGATTTTTTTTTTTTTTTTTAAGTTAAGAACAGCAAAAGGTAATAGCCCAAGACAACCATTTAGTAATGGTCTGCTTTGACACAGGTTGTCCATTTCTTACCTTCACAAGAAGTGATCCAAAGATCTGAAAAACTACTTTTGTCAAGAAAGTATCTGAACATCCAAGGTATGAAGTATCCTTTCTCTCACTTTTAGGTTCAGGGAAAAAAGTACACTTGTGTACACTTACCAAAAATGTAGATGTTAGAGTGTATTCACTGTTGCAGTTATCACACTAGGGTCATCCTGCCAGGGGTAGCCCTCAGTCGGCCCGAATACCAGAGGCTTAGTATTTCTGTGTCAGTTGCTGTCGCTCCAGGACTGATGTCAGGTCATCAGTGGTAAAAAATCAGGCAGCCGATGCCATTACATCAGAAGACTGGGGGCTTGCTAGGATGCCCTGCAAGACTGCAGTTGCAAAGCCTGCCCTGGATTTGGAGAAGAAAGGCAGGTGGTAATGCTTGGTGAAGGTATGAACAGAACTCAAGTTGCAGCCTCCAGGAAGTCCCTTGGTAGGGACCCCTCTGAGAAAAGCTGCAGAGGTGAAGGCTGTCCTGGTGGAATGTGTCCTGACCCCCTTAGGGGGCGGTTTCCCGTGGTATTTGTAGCAGAAATGGATATAGTGTACTATCCATTTGGAAAATGTTTGTTTGGCTATGGCCTTGCCCTCTGCCCCTGCTGCAAAGCTGACTAGCAATTGGTCAGTTTTTCTAAAAGATTTAGTCCTATCCAGGTAGAATCTGAGCTGTCTGTGCACATCTAGAGAATGCAGAATCCTTCCCCCCTTGTTTTGTGGGTTAGGGAAAAAGGTGGGTAAACGAACGGATTGATTGAGAGCCACAATGGACAACACTTTAGGCATGAAAGTTGGGTTAGTCCCGAGGGAGACCCTGTCAGAATAAAAATGATGAAGGGCTCTACTGCCATGAGTGCTTGTAGCTCTAAGTCTCTCTTAACTGAAGTGATGGCCAGAAGCAAAGCTGTTTTACAAGAGAGGAATTTTAACTCTGCTGAAGCTGCAGGCTCAAAAGGGGAAGTGTGAGTTTTTCCAGCACAAAGTTAAAGTCCCAAGCTGGGGTAGGAGCTCTTCTGGGTGGCCTTAAATTGTTAGCCCCTCTTAGGAACCGTTTCATGAGAGGGTGAGAAAAGAGAGGTGGCTCTGTGCTGTAATGAGCAGAGATGGCAGAGGCATGAATTTTAATAGAAGAGAAGGACAGGGCCCTGTGTAGTAGGTCTGCTAGGTAATCCAAGATAAGAGGGAGGGAGGGCTGCTCTGTTTCAGTTCCTTTATCCTGGATCCAGGTGCAATACCTTTTCCACTTGTCAGCATAGGATTTTCTAGTGCTGGGGCATCTAGCCTCACGTATGACATCCAGGACTTGCTTGCTTAGGCTGGCAACTGGAGGAGAGGTCAGAGAATAATCCATGTTGCCAGGGCCTGCAATTGTGGATGCATGAATTCTCTGTTCTGCTGGGTCAGGAGAGTGAGATTTGAGGTAGGTGCCATGGTGGCAGGGGTGACAGACTGTGCAGCAGTGGGTACCAGTGCTGGCGAGGCCAGTACGGGGCAATCAAGATTGTTCTTGGTTTTTCCTCCCTTATTTTGAGTAGTACCCTTGAAAGTAGAGGTAGAGGGGGAAATGCATAGATAGAGAGGTTTACCCATTGGAAGGATAGGGCATCCACTTCAAAGGCCTTCCTCTAAGGTTCCCTGGTGCAGACTTTGCTGAGCTGGTGATTGTTGTGGGAGGCAAAGAGGTCCACCTTTGGGGTGTCCCATTTCTGGGTTACAAGTTGAAGGTGCTGTGGTCTAGCACTCTTGTGGGTCTAGGAGGTTTCTGCTTAAGTTGTCAGCCAGAGAGTTTTGGGAGCCTGGCAGGAATTGTGCTTACAGGTGAATTTGCATGGCTGAAGCCGTGTACCAAAGAGTCATGGCGAGCCTGCAGAGGGGATAAGAACGAGTTCCTCGCTGCTTGTTGATGTACCACATCACTGTGGTGTTGTCTGTTTTGATCAGTAGGGGCCCTGGGGAGAGTAGGGCTCTGAAGGCTGTCAAAGCATGCTGAACAGCTAGCATCTCTTTTTGGTTGATGTGCAGATGTATTTATTTTGGGCTCCAATGGCCCTGAATGCAACTGCCGTCCAGGTGTGCACCCTAGGCATAATCTGATGCATCTGTGGGTTAGGGTCTGAGAGGCGTGGGGTTGTGAGAAGGAAGACCCTTGTTGTGGCTGCATGCTGCTGTCCACCAAAGAAAATCTTTCCTTAGACAGGGTATCATAGGTATGATAGTTTCCAGGTCCTGAGAATGTTAACACCAAAGGCTTTTTGGGTACCACTGAAGTTTCCTCATATGCAGTCTGGCATATGGAATGAGTAGAATGCAAGATACCATGAACTTTAGAGCTTGCAGGATTTTCCTTGCGGATAACTGGGTTCTGGTGGCTAGGTGAGAGAAGTAGTCTGCCAGATAGGCTTGTTTTTCCTGGAGTAAGGAATACCATCTGGGATGCTGTGTCCAGGCTTGCTCCCAGTACTAGTTTGGATTTATTTTCATTTATAGTGTACCCCAAGGAGGTCAGTAGGTCCTTTACAAAGGCCAGGTGCTGTAACAGCTTCCTGACTGTCTGCCTGAGTCAGGCAGTCGTCTAAGTAGGGGTAAATTTGAATATTCCTTTGTCTGCAAAAAGCAATGGCTGGAGCTAGGCATTTTGTGAAAACTCTCAGGGCAGTGGATAAGCCAAAGTAAAGCGCAGAGAAAATACAGTTTTGTACTTACCATAAATGTAGATGTTCGAGTGTAAACACTGCTGCAGTCATTACACTTGGGTTATCCTGCCGTCAGGCGGTTCCCCAGTTGGCCTGAGTTCCAATGTCTTGGTCCGGCGTCGGTTGCGGTCGCCTCTTCCCTGACGTCAGTACGACAGGGGTATACAAGATGCAGCCGACACATTTTCTTCAGTTTTTCTTGCCCCAGATGTCAGGTGCCCCCAAATAGGTAGGCAATTCAAATTGCTAGTAAAATATACAAAAAAAAAAGCAAACGGCCATTTTTAGTTACCAGCAAATACTCACCATAGGTAATAAAGGGTAGATGACCTAGGTAAGTACCACAAAGAGAGAGAGAGAGGGGAAGGAGGGAGGGTAACCTGGACTGCAGCAGTGTTTACACTCGAACATCTACATTTATGGTAGGTACAAAACTGTACTATGTTCATCGTGTTACACTGCTGCAGTCAATACACTTGGGTGGAATCCCAAAGCTGAGGTAGGGAGGCTGGATCTATAAGGCATTAGGGGTGGCTATAAGGCCCTGCAGTACAGCAGTGGCAAAGCCAGCTCTGGATTTGGAGTATAAAGGCAAATGGTAATGTTTGGTGAAGGTATGCACAGAACTCCATGTTGCTGCTTCCAAAATATCCTTGGTAGGCAGTTGAAGTGGCTGTTGCCTTGGTGGAGTGAGATCTAATGCTGTTAGGTACAGGTTTCCCATGGTGGGTGTAACAGAAACATATATAGTGTCCTATCCATTTTGAAATAGTCTGCTTTGAAATGTCTTTTCCTTGTGTTCCTGCAGCGTATGCTACCAATAATTGCTCAGATTTTCTGAAAGCTTTGGTTTTGTCCAATTAGAAGCATAACTGCCTGTGAATGTCCAAAGAATGTAGTAGTCTCTCCCCTTTGTTCTGTGGCTTTGGATAAAAAGTTGGCAAGTGAATAGTTTGGTTTAGAGCTACACTTGATACCACCTTTGGCATAAACGTAGGGTTAGTTCTTAAAGACAGCCTGTCCTGGTGGAAGATGAGGAAAGGTTCCACTGCCATTAGTGCCTGTAATTCTGAAACTCTTCGTGCTGATGTTATTGCCAGTAGCAGAGCAGTTTTCCAAGAGATGTATTTTAAACCTGCTGTGCTAGCGGTCTCAAAAGGAGGTAAAGTTAATTTTTCCAAAACAAAGTTGAGGTCCCAAGTTGGTGTAGGTGCTCTACGGGGTGGTCTTATGTTTTTAGCCCCTCTGAGGTACTGTTTGAGCAAAGGATTAGAAAAAATTGGTGGATTCGTGTTGTAATGAGCAGAAATAGCTGAGGCGTTGATCTTGATGGATGAAAAAGAGAGACCCTTGTCCAGCATCTCAGTTAAGTATTGAAGTATCTGTGGAATGTTTGGGACAAGAGGGTCAAGGCTGTGTGCTTGGTTCCAAGCACAGAATCTCTTCCATTTATCAGAGTAAGCTTTCCTGGTGCTAGGTCTTCTGGCCTCCAGAATGACATCCATAACAGCTTTGGAGAGAGGCATTGCTTGCTTGACTAAGGAATTTTCCATGCAGCTAGATTTAAGGTCTTTAGCTGGCTGTGAAGTATCTGATTTTTGTGCTGTGTCAACAACTGTGGGATTTGAGGCAAAATCCAGGGTGGTTCTTGTGCTACGTTCTTTAAGATTGGGTACCAGTGTTGGCATGGCCAGTCTGGTGCAATCAGGATCATCTTTGGCTCTTCCTGCCTGGCTTTTATGAGTACCTTTGGAAGGAGAGGTAAAGGAGGGAAAGCGTATACTTGTAGTTTTTTCCAGCTGAATGAGAGGGCATCCACTTTCCATACTTGCGGATGGTAGCTCCTTGTGCAGAATTTCTGTAATTGGCAGTTCATTGTGGAAGCCAACAGATCTATGTCCGGGCTCCACCATTTTTGTGTTATCATTCTGAATATTTGTGGGTTCAATTCCCATTCGTGGGGGTCCATGATGTTTCTGCTTAGGTCGTCTGCCAGTGTGTTTTTCTCTCCTGGCAGGAATTGTGCTTGCAGATGAACTTGGTAGTTTAGAGCTGTGTTCCACAAGGTCATGGCTTGTCTGCAGAGGGGATAGGAGTGTCTGCCCCCTTGCTTGTCTATGTACCACATAACTGTGGTGTTGTCTGTCTTTAGTAGTAATTGTCCTGGATGCAGCAAGTCCTTGAAAGCTATAATTGCATTTTGTACAGCTAGCATCTCTTTTTGATTGATGTGGAGATGTCTTTGCTCTGTAGGCCACTCGCCCTGAATACATTTTCCTGCCATATGTGCTCCCCAGGTGTAATCCGATGCATCTGTTGTCAGTGTTTGCCTGGCTGTGGGTTGAGTGAAAGGCTGTCCCTTGTTGAGGTGACAAGCTTGAGCCCACCATCGAAACTCCTGTTGTAGGCAAGGAATTAGTGGTATAACTGTTTCCAAACTTTGACAGTGTTGAGACCATACACTCTTTAGGTACCATTGTAGTTTCCTCATATGCAGTCTGGCATATGGAATTAGTAGTATGCAAGATGCCATGTAGCCCAAGGCCTGCAGAATTTTTCTTGCAGGGAGGTGGGTCTTTGTTGCCATTAAATGAAAGTATTGAGTCAGTTGTCCTTGCTTGTCTGGCGTGAGATAAGCCATCTGGGCCGTTGTGTTCAAGCTGGCACCCAGGAATATTATCTGTTGTGAGGGCACTAGTTTTGATTTCTTTTCGTTTACTGTGTACCCCAGGCAACTTAATAACTCTTTTACGTATGCCAGATGCTGTAGAAGAATATCCTTGGTCTCTGCTTGAATGAGGCAGTCGTCCAGGTATGGATATATTTGAATTCCTTTTTGCCTGCAAAATGCAATTACTGGTGCCAGGCACTTTGTGAAGACCCTGGGCGCAGTAGATAAGCCAAAGGGCAGTGCAGAGAATTGATAATGCATTGAACCTGCTAGAAATCTGAGGTACCTTCTGCAGTTTTGTCTGATTGGGGCATGCAGGTATGCCTCTTTGAGGTCCAAAGTCATGAGCCAAGCTTTCTTGCCCAGCATGGGAAGAAGCTGCTGTAGTGTCAACATCTTGAATTTCGTTACATCCAGGTAAGTGTTTAGTGAAGAAAGGTCCAGAATGGGTCTCCAAGGCTTTGTCCTTTCTGGGAACCAGAAAGAGTCTCGAGTAAAATCCTTGTCCTTGTTCCTGTGGTGGTACCTTTTGAATAGCTCTCATGTCCATGAGTGCTGTAATTTATTTTGAGCCTCTGCCCATTGATTTGGTGGCAGATTTGGCATTCCTTTTAACCTTGGCAGAGTGTGAAAGTGGAACCTGTAACCTTGAGATACAATGTTGAGAACCCATTTGTCTTTGGTGATGCAAGGCCAATTGTGATAGAAAAGTGCCAGTTTTCCTCCTAAGGGGGCTGCCAAGAGAGAGCTGTTTGGCAGCTGCAGTGGAAAGTCATTGAGGTTGCTTTTTATAAGGTTGAGGCCTGTCTACCCCTTCTTTCTGGCCTGGTGTACCCCATTGTCGAGGCCTGTAAGGGCCTTGTGCCTGACCTCTACCTCTTGGATGTCTGTATTTGCCTCTTTGAGGTCTGTCTGACTATAAAGGACCAATTCTTTGTTGGCCAATTTCTGCTAAAACGAAGAGGCTGAACCTGTAAGAAATCTTTCACCGTTTGCATAAATTTTGCCTTATCCTCCATCTTCTTTAATACCTCCTCTGCCTCAACTCCAAACAGCACATCCCGCTGCAAAGGTGCATCCAATAATTTGACCTTAACATGATCTTGTAACGTATGTTCTTTTAACCAAGCATGCCTTCTAATGACAGGGGCTGTAACTGTTGCTCTACATGAGGCCTCTAAGGAATCAAACCCACATTGCAAAGTATGTTTTCCCACTTGTTCAACTACATGCAATAAATCCTGCATTTCTTTAAAATTAGGAGGATCTGAATCTGGAAGCATCTTTTGTTTCAACTGAGACATCAAAAATTGCTGATATTTTAGCATGTGAAACTGGCAGTTCAAGGCTTTCATTGCTAAAGTTGCAGACGTACATACATTCTTTCCCCATCTGTCTAATGCTCTGGAATATCTGTCAGAGGGGACTGGGTTTTTAGCTGATGAGGCCTTAATCCCTTTGGGTCCCTGAGAAATAGTTTCAGGGTCAGCAACAGGGCTTTTGTATAGAAATTTGTGAGAGTCAGTGACTCTAATATCTATCAAGTTTAACTGGGGCTGGGGGGTAAGGAGTCAGGGTTTAAGCTGGATTCAGTGTACACATCATCCACAATATCTAAAACTGGGGGGATAGCAAGGGGTCTGTGTTGAGGCAATAAAAGGAAGTCTCTGAGCCTTTTCTTGGATTCTGAGTAATTCTGGCCTTCTCAATGGAAATGTTCCCTCATAGTATATGTAAGGTCTCTCCAAAGGAGGAGTCCTCACGCGGAGAGGCTGATGGAATCGATTTCTCAGCATCAGAATCCTCATAAGGGGGTAAAGAATATCCTAGATCCGAGGAAGAGTCTGAGGAAATGGACACCTGGTCAGAAGATTCATAGTCTGCATCCTGTCTGGGCCTTTTATCAGGAGGGGGATGGGTCCCCCTGATCAGGGTGATTAGGTCTTCAGCCATTTTTAGCATTTGTTTCTTATGCATGGAAGCCTGTCTTGGAGAGAGTTGTGTCTGCTTCTTTGCCTTTAAGGGGGGCTTAGACTTAGCAGAGGGTTTAATGGTTAACTGGGTAGGTCTGAAAACACCCTCTGTAGCTGTGGATTTCTCAGCTACTTCGGTCCACTTTGTAGGGTTAGGATCGGAAAGCTGAAAACCTAGTGCGTCCGAAGGCCCAGCCTGCTCCACGTGGGAGTCGGAGGTGGTCTGTGGAAGCGGTTGTCAGGGGCTGCGTAGGCGCCTCGCTGAAAACTGGAGACAGGCCTAGAAGAGGCCTCGTCGTCTGTTTTGGGCCTCGGATGCCTGTCCTTGTGCTTTTTATGCATTGCGGTCGTCGGAAGTTCCGATGGCATGGTGTAATTGAATTTTCTGCCAAAATAATGTCGAGCAAAATCAAACCGACGTTTAATAGTGCGTTTGTTAAACCTAGCCCAAAACCGACAACCAGTGACGTCGTGGTCAGGGCCTAGGCATGGAATAAATAGGAGTGGAAGTCCTTATGAGGTATTTGCTTCCCACAAGAAATACAGTTATTAACTTTTACTGACATCGGTCTGGGGCAAGAAAAAGTTTCCCCAACGGGGTACTTAGCTTTTTTAGAAGACTTCGGTTCTGTATTCGGAATGAAAATCTCAGGAGTTGGCCGACCGGCACTTGCGAACTGCTTCTGCTTCGGGCACCACGCGGCAAGAAAGACTGAAGAAAATGGCATCGGCTGCATCTTATATACCCCTGTCGCACTGACGTCAGGGAGGAGGCAACAGCAACCGATGCCGGACCAAGACTTTGGAACTCAGGCCGACTGGGGAACCGCCTGACGGCAGGATAACCCAAGTGTAGTGATTGCAGCAGTGTAACACGATGAACATCTGAAAGTGCATAGATCCTGCTCTGAAATGTAGCTATTTCCTGCATGAATCCCTGATTGGGATGTGTAGATAGGTCTAGGGTTGCTAACCAAGCATCAGGGATAGCACAGGAAGAAGCTGCTGGAGGGTGAGCATTTTGAATTTTGGTACCACCAGGAAGGTGCTTAGAACTGATAGATCGAGGACTGGGCACCAGGTGCCCTCTTTTCTGGGTACCAGGAAAAGCTTGGAATAGAAACCTTGGCCTATCTGGTCTGCAGGAACAGGCTGTATTGCCCTCATGGAGAGCAGGGAATGGACTCGGTTTTGTGCCTCTGCCCACTGGTTTGGAGGAAGATCTGAGAACCCTTTTGGGGTTGGTAGAATGTGGAAATAAAATTTGTACCACTGGGACACTGTTGAGGACCCATCGGTCGTTGGTGACAGAGGCCCATTTTTTGGCATGGGAGGAATTTTCCTCCTAGGGGCACAAGCAGGTGGGCAGAGGTAAGGGGTGGAGGTGTAAAGTCATTGTGAGTTCCTTCCACAAGGGGGTGGCTTAGCACTCCCTGTTTTTGAAGTGGAGGAACTCCACTGCTTAGATCTCTGCATTCCCTGGGACTGCTGGCTGGGGGGTCAGCTTCCCCTAGGTCTTGTCTGAGCTAGTCTTGAGGGGGTCGGAAAGGACCCATGCTTGGAGGGGCAATGCCTACTGAACTTAGGAGGCTGGACCTGCAAGAAGTCTGTCTGCACAGATTTAGCTTTTTCTTCCATCTTTTTTAAGACCTCTTCTGCCTTGGTGCCAAACAGATTGGCTTTGTTCAATGGTGCATCCAATAGTTTTGATTTGACATGGTCTGGCAAGGTCTATTCCTAAAGCCAAGCATGTCTTCTAAGTACAGAACCTGTGACTGCTGCTCTGCAGGATGCTTCTAGGGCATCAAAGCCACATTACAATGTGTGTCTAGTAATTTGGCTTGCAGAATGCATAAGCTCCTGTAAATGTTTACTTTCTGCACAAGCCAGAAAGGTAGACATTTTTTGTTTAATGAGTTCCATAATATGTTGCTGGTATTTCTGCATGTGGAACTGGCAATTTAGTGCTCTAATGGCAAGAGTTGCAGAGGTGCATACTTTTTTACCCCATCTGTCTAAAGCTCCGGAATCCCTGTCCAAGGGGGTGGGATTCTTAGCTGTGGTTGCTTTTATTCCTTTAGGTCCTTGGGAGATGACCTCTGGGTCAGCAGTATGATCCTTGAAAAGAAATTTGTGAGAGTCAGGGACTCTGCAATACCTGTCTGGCTTCCTAGGAGCAGGTGGAAGGGTGTCAAATGGCTTCCATAAAAACATCATCCACAACATCCAGGACAGGAGGAATGGCTAAATGTCTGTGATGTGGTAAATCTAAGAATTCCCGGAGTCTCTCTTTGGACTGAGGATAGTCCTGACACTCCCATTGAAAATGCTCCCTTAAAGTATATAGGGTTTCACCAAATGAAAAATCCTCTGGAGGAGAAGCCGAAGGAATGGATTCCCCTGCATCTTAATCCTCATAAGCAAACAAGGGTTGCATGTCTTCATATTCAGAAACTTCAGAGTTATCGGACTCCTGGTCAGATGAAACTGCTGGGGACAAGTCTCTTATTCTTTTGGAAGAGGTAGGCTGGCTTCCCCTAATAAGCATAAGGTCTTCTGCCACTAAGCATTTGAGACTCAGGCATGGAAGCAGGTGCTTGAGCTTGGGTCATTTGTTTAGGTGTAGTTCATACCCTGGGCCTTAGAAACTCTGTAGTTTTAGAAAGAACTGAAGACACAAAAGAAGTAGTCAGTTTGTGTTGAGTATCGGTAGTACGAAGAACTTCTTCGGAAGCCAGTGCCTGCTAAGCGGCACCGGACCCATCCAAAGTAGTGACAGCCGCAGGATCCTTAGTCAAAGAAGAGTCTTGCAGCATACCAGACTATGAACGAGTCTTGGTAGCAGCCTGCGAATCCACAGAAGTGGGCAACAGAAGCGGTGAAAGTGCCTCACTGAGGACCAACGAACTGTCGACTAGCTTAACGGAAGTGTCGTCTGCAGTTTTGGACCTGTGCGGTCTGTCTGTCTTTATCATTATGTTTTTTTCAGAAGATCGGTAGTCTGACGGCTTACCAAAGCCATTTTGGAATACAGAGATTGAGAGTGAAAATATTTAGCTACAATAAGGGCCAGACAACGTATAGTTCTGGTGTTGAAAAAGCACAAATGCGACAGCGAGGGACGTCGTGGTCTGGGCCTAAACAGGTGATGCAATAAGAATGGAAATCTCTGTGTAGTATTTGCTTTCCACAGGCGAGACAATTGTTAACTTTTTCTGACATTGGTTAGAGCAAGAAAAAAGGATCCCCAATGGGGTACTTAGCTTTAGAAGACAAACTTCAAATCGGAAACGAAAACTCAGGTAGCGGCCGACCAGCACTCATGCGAACTGCTTCTGCTTCGGGCTCCTTGGCAAGAAAGACTGATGTAATGGTGTCGGCTGCCTGATTTCATACCACTGATGACCTGACGTTAGTCCTGGAGCAACAGAAACCGATGCAGAAATACTAATCCTCTGGTATTCGGGCTGACTGAGGGCTACCCTTGGCAGAATAACCCAAGTGTGATGACTGCAACAGTGAAACACAAAGAACATTTATTTATTTATTTTACATTTGTTGACCGGGCTAGTCTAGCTGGATACATGTCCATTTTCAGTAGAGGCCCGGGGAGAAAAGCTCCAAGTAAAAACTTATGCAATTAATCTAAAAGTTGTGACATATATTATAAAAACAGGAAGCGTTACAAAAAAAAGTTTTTTTTTTCCACATTATAATAGTCATAGTTATTACATATATGCAAATTTGTGTGCAATTATATAAAAGGGTGATACTATGAAGGGAATATAATAGAGGGTATAGTGTAGAAAGAAAAGTAGTAACAGGAGAAAAGTTAGTCAGGGTTAGTACAGGAGCATAGCCAGTATTTATTGAGATATAGTTTTAGATTCCTTTTAAAAAGTAAAAGAGAAGTCTGTGATGTAATTTCAGAGGGTAGTTTGTTCCATAGTTTCCCAACGGAGTTAGAGAACAAGGATTCACCTGCAGAGTTGTTGGATTTGGTAGTTTTGATCAGCAGTTTGTTTGAGGAGCGTAGATTCTTGAGGTTATTATAGGGTGTTATGAGGCTAGAAAATATAGGTGTGCTGCTGGGTTGTAACAAGGTCTTGTGGGCTATTGTGAGCTGCTGTAATGGAAGTTGGTTAAGAAATTCTAGCCAGGCTAGTTGTTTTAGGTTCAAACAGTGATGGCTTCTAAATGGAGAACCTGTATAGCTAGTTTGTTGAGGTTATTTTTAGAAAGATTGGTGTATATATAGGAGACACAAAGAGTAGAGTGGAGATTAGGTGGGTTCTGGCTATAGTGGTTCTAGCTAGTGGTGTAAGAAAGAGTTTGATTCTATAAAGGGATCCCAGTTTTTTGTTAACTATTTTTATTGTGTGTTAATGTGAGTATCAAAGTTAAGGTGGTTGTCAATTGTTATTCCTAAGAGTTTAGTGGTTGGGTCAGGAGAGAAGAGTTCCATTGTTAGATGTAAGAGTGAAATGTAAAGGGGTAGACTTAAGGGTTGGTGTAAAGAGTAAGAGTTTAGTTTTTTTGGGATTTAAGAGAAGGCAGCGGTGTGAGAACCATTGTTCTACAGAGCTGAAAGCTTTTTGGGTAATAGACTGCAGTTTAGTTTGAGAAGTGGCTGAGCAGATAATAGCAGAGTCATCTGCATATTGAATACAAGTGGTGTGTGGAATAGCTGATTGCAGGTCATTAATATAAATGGAAAATAGGAGTGGGCCTAATATGGAGCCCTGGGGGACCCAGAGGGAGATAGGAAGGAGATTAGATGGTTTTCTAGGTAGGATATAAACCAGTTCACAGACATAGGATCGAGGGAAAGATTTTAGTATAAATAGGAGGAGTTGGTGATTAACCATGTCGAAAGCTTTAGATAAATCAAAGAGTGCAGAGGACAGAATACTGTTATTGCGGAATTTGTTGATACAGTTTTTGAAGGATAGCAGGGCTGTGGTGGTACTGTGGGAAGGTCTAAACCCGTGTTGACAGTTGGCGAGTAGGTTTTTATGGAGTAGGTGGTTAAGTAGTTGGTTATGGATACATTTTTCCATAATTTTTGCAAGAGGGGATAGTAGTGCTATGGGACGAAAGTTAGAGAAGTCATTGGAGTTCCCACCTTTATGTAGTGGGATGATACGAGAAATTTTCCAGATGAATGGGATAGTTCCTTCAGTTATGGTTCTATTTATTAGAATGGAAATGGGATAGGCAATAGCTTTAGCTCCTTTTTGCAGGAATTCTGCTAAGAGTTTGTCAGCTGAGGAGGTGGTAGGTTTTAATTTCTGCAGAAGGGAACAAATAAAAGGAGGTAGATACAGGTTGTAACTTAAATTATGGGGGTGGGTTTGTAGTAGAAGTAGGCAGGTTAGAGGTATCAGGAGATATGTGGGTAGCAAGAGTTTGGATGGTGTCTGTGAAGAAAGCATTAAAGGCATTAGCTGTTTGTAAGGGATTCTCTGGGTTAGGTGTGAACGTTTGGCCTGGGTTTAGAAGTTTGTTAATGCTAGACCAAAATTTACGAGGTTCTTTGTGGGAGGTTTGCTGTAATTGGTGATAAAAGTTCTTTGTCTAACATGATTGATTTTTTTGTATTATTTCTGTTTTCCCTAAAGGTTTGGTGATCAATGGAATTCTTAATGTTATGTCATTTTGACCAGGACTTGTTTCTAAGATGGATTTTTTTGCCTAGTATTATTGGTGAGCCAAGGGGCAGGTTTAGCTTTATTTCTAATAAAACGTAATGGGGCACGGTGGTCGAGGACAGTTAAGAATGCAGAATTGAAGAATTCAACTGCTTCATTTAGAGGGAGAGATTTTAATGGTGACCAATTGCATTTCAAGTTCCATTTGGAAACGTTCTGGGTTGAATTGCTTTTTACAGCGTACTGTTCTGAAAGTGTTAGGGAAGGTTAAGATGGCTTTATGTCTAATAATATAAATTAGTGAATGGTCACTTAGGTCATCAGGAAGGGATCCTACTATATAGGTTTGAGGGGTATTAGTAAGTATCCAGTCAAAGGTATTTTCTTTGTTGGTGAGTCTGTTAGTTCTTGTAGGGGAGTTAATAGTTTGTGAAAAGCCATTTAAGTTGATATGGGTGGTTTAAGTTGATATGGGTGGTAGGGTTTGTACTATTGCAGGAATTCCAATCGATATTAAAGTCCCCTAGGACTATGGTTTCTTGTGGAAGATTGGTAGCTAGCCAGTTAAGGATATACTCAAGTGTACTAATGTTATTACCTGGTGGAAGATAAATACAGATGATATTTATGGCTTTAAGAGCGTTGACCTGAAGTTTAGAGATTATTATTTCAGTACAATCGTCCAAAGGAAGGTTAAGATTTGCAGTGCTGACTTGCAGTTCTGCTTTATAGAGCATTGCTACCCCTCCTCCCTTTTTAGCTGTACGGTCCAGTCTAATGATATTGTAACCAGGTGGGGTGATTTCATTGTCTTTAATGGTAGGTTTTAGCCATGTTTCAGACAAACATAGGATGTCAAATAGGTCAGGGAGTTGTATAGTTTGGCTCTAAACCCAAGATGCCACTTCAGACATAAAAAGATTCATTTTCAAAGAAACCCTTTATCTGTGGAAAGAGAGATAGGATTGACTCACCGTAACAGCTTCTTCTTTCGGCTTTTCCCGGTTAGGGGTCGCAGCAGTGGAACTCCGGTCCACTAATGATTGGCAGTGGATTTTTTACAGTGCAGAGTTGCCAGCCCGATGCCCAACCTTCAAAGAAGGCACATCCATTCACGCACGCACCTACCTGCATGTCTTTAGACGTCATTCAACCGTGGGGAGGACATGCAGACTCACGCCAAACACCGTTAACAGCTTGCAACTCAGATATTCTTCCTGCTGAATTCAGAGCAATCGGTAAAATAGTTTTCCATGTCGAAAACATCAAGCACTCCAAATGAGCTGGTTCAAATGGACTAAGTGTTACATACACAAACACAAAATTAAGATCCCAAAGAGGGGTCACCAGTTTTCTTGGAGGCCTTTTATGCAAAACCCCTTTCAAAAATGTTTTAACAGAAGAATGCAAGGAAAGTGGAGGATCCATGGATAGACATGCTGAAAAGGCTGATAAATGAACCTTGATGGAGCAGTAAGAAAGGCCACAAGACAGTAATGCACACAAATATTGTAAAAGTCAGAGAACCCCTAGCCCTGAATGGGTGCTGGTTATGTTATTGGCACCAATTATAAAACATTTATCATTTGCTAATATACAACTTTCTAGCAGCAGGCTTTCTTGCCTCCATTACTGCACATCCTCAGTAAATAGGTGCCTAATGAAAATTAAGATATCATCATCCAAGCAGTTGAAGTTGATTAGGGTCTGGGTATGTATCAAACATGCCACTGCTCTTGTGGAAACAGATCCATTCTGTGTGGAATTTTATTGTAATTGCTCCACCCATTTCCAGAAGAAAGGAGAACCACTGTTGACTGTTGTCTGGGACAGAAGGCAGTCACCACAGTTATCCTGGGGGATTCCTTCTGAAGCCTCAGAAGTACCCTGGATATAAGTGGAAAGGGGGAAAATCATACATGATGGGAGTCCTGGAGCAGGATTTTGCCAGCTAACTGTTCAGAGAGGAAGCACAAGGCCTATTTAAGAACTCCCCACAGAAGATTAAATCTTGTAAGACCCCCCCCCGATCTAGTTTCCATTCATGAGGGTCTGTCCTTATCCTGCTCAGCTTGTCTGCCAAAGAATTTTGCTCTGATGGAATGTAAGATGCCTGTAGACTTAGACTGTGCTGTGAAGCTATATCCCAAGCTAACATGGCTAGTCTGCAAAGAGGGTAAGACCTGGTTTCTCTCTTGGTTGTACATGTTCTGCATGAATGATATTGTCTGTAACAACTTGAAGAGGTCATGGGAACCAAAGATGATTCAGACAGTTGACTGCCTTGATCAGGATAAGCATCTTTTTTACATTAATGTGCTTGCATCTGTCCTTTGCAAACCACACACCTTGCACTTTTATCCCTCTTGAAACTGATCCCCAAAGCAAAGCGCAAGGCGTCTGTGGTGACTGACTGCTTTTGACAGAGGTGGGGGACAGACCTAGATTTAGGGAAATTTGCTGTCTCCACTAAGGGATACCAGTTCTGACAAACAGCAGAACTAAGACTTGAAAAGATAATAGGTACTGTTACTGGGTCCAGAGAGACTTCAGATACCATTTTATCTTTCTTATGTGAAGTCTTGTTGGGAGTATCATGAGAATCATGGATGCCATGAGGCCCAAATTCTGAAGTACTCCCTTGCAGAGACTAAAGTCTGAGTGGAAACATTATAAATGGATCTAGACAAACATCTATTTTTTTCCTGTGGAAGAAAAGCTCTTTGAACTGAAGTATCTAGCAAGCACCTAAGGAACACATTCCTGTGTGAAGGACTCAAGAAGGACTTTTGAATGCTCCCCTGGAACTCCAGCTTGTGCAAGTAATCTCTCACCCAAGTGAGAGATTCCCGACACTTTGTAAAAGTTGGTGCAGTGGATCATCCAAAAGTTAAGGCAGAGAACTGATGTCATCCAGACACACAATTTTAAGAAATGCCTGAACTCTGAACAGGGGATGTGCTCTGCATCTTTTGAATCTAGTGTTACCAGGAAACTTAAATGTGCATGGAGTAACAGGTTGGAAAGTGACAGCATTTTGGACTTTGGCACCATCAAAAAAACGGTTTAGGAATGGAAAAATCCAGAACTGGTCCCCAATCATTTTCTAACTTTGGCACTAAAAACATCCTTTAATAAAAACCTTTCCCATCCTTGAAAGGGTGAACTAGCTCTATCACGACCTCAGACAGCAAGAGCTGAAGGCAGCAGGAGATAGAGTCTGGTCTGGTGGGTGAGAAATTACTCCCTGGGAAGGAGGAATTTCCTGCCACTGCCATCTGTAACCTTGATGAATACTCTTCAGAGCCCATTTGTCCAAAATTATCTGTTGCCAAATAGAAAAGTGGAGATTCAGACCTTCTGAAAAGGAAAGGGGACTGCCAAGGTGAAGTGGAGGGGGTAGGACAGGTGATTTAAATAATCATTCTGACTTGTTGGACTGTCTTTGGTTTTGGGGGTGTCTGTATTCTTTTTGGAACCCCACCACCACTTCTTAAATGCTTTGGTGAGACACTATTTTGTTTCTTGCTGAAGTTGGATGCAAGATTAGAAAATACCTTAGAAAATTTGGAAAAGGAGGTCTGAGAAATCTTAAGATATTCCTTGTATCAATTTACCTCTTTCATCACACTTTGACAACTGAAGGCCAAAAACAAAATTTCTATCCAGAGGGAAATTTAAAATCTCATTTTCACATCTCTGAAATTCTGTGAATGCAGCCAGCCAAACCGCACTCGCAAGAAACTACATACAAAACTTCACTCAATTTCTCAATTAGAGTAAATATTAATATACGAGCTGGACAATTAAAAATGTGAAAATGAAAGCTACAGAAATGTACACTTTTCCCCCATACTTACCAACAATTTTCCTGTGCTTATCAAAATAAATGGGATTGGAATTAACCAAATGTTTAGCAGCAGTGAGATTAAAGTACAGTTGTGCACCTACCATAAATGTAGATGTTCAAGTGTATTCACTGTTGCAGTCATTACACTTCGGTTATCCTGCTGGCAGGCGACCCGCAGTCGGCCCAAGTTCCAAAGTCTTGGCCCGGTGTCGGTTGCTGTAGCCTCTTCCCTGACGTCAGTATGCCAGGGGTATAAAAGTTGCAACCAACGCCAATTTCTTCAGTTTTTCTTGCCCCAGATGTCAGGTGCCCCCAGATTGGCATAGTTTTATCTTTTCAGCCTTCCTAACAACCATGCATATATTACTATAAACATTTCCTTCTTCTACAAGCAAATACACCACATAGGTTGTATAGAGTTGAGAAGTACAGAATAGTCCCAGCAAAGAGGGGGATGGAGGGTGGGTAACCTGGACTGCAACAGTGAATACACTAACATCTACATTTATGGTAGGTACACAACTGTACTATGTTCATTGTGTTTCACTGTTGCAGTCATTACACTTGGGTAGAATCCCAAAGCTGAGGTTGGGTGGCTGGGTCTAGATTGGATATGGCGAGGCTACCAAGCCCTGCAGAACTGCAGTGGCAAAGCCTGCTCTGGATGTGGAGTAGAGGGGTAGGTGATAGTGCTCGGTAAAAGTGTGCACTGAGCTCCATGTTGCAGCTTCTAATATGTCTTTGGTTGGTACCCCTGTGAGGAAAGCTGCTGAAGTGGCTGCTGCTCTGGTAGAATGAGGCCTAATGCCTTTAGGCACAGATTTGCTATGTTGTGCATAACAGAAGCGGATGAAGTGTCGTATCCATTATGAGATTGTCTGCTTTGTAATAGGTTTTCCTTGTGATCCTGCAGCATATGCTGCAAACAGTTGCTCAGTTTTCTGAAAGCTTTTGTTTTGTCCAAGTAAAATCGTAGCTGCCTGTGTATATCCAAAGCGTGCAGAAGTCTTTCCCCTTTATTCTGGGGATTTGGGTAGAAAGTAGGCAAAATGAATGGTGTGGTTTAAGGCCACATTGGAAACCACTTTTGGCATGAATGTTGGGTTCCTCCTAAGAGAAACCCTGTCCTGATGAAAAATGAGGAAAGGTTCCACAGCCATCAATGCCTGTAACTCTGAGACTCTTCTTGCAGAAGTTATTGCTAGGAGCAGAGCAGAGCAGTTTTCCATGACAAGAATTTTAGATCAGCTGTGCTGGCTGGTTCAAATGGAGGCAGTGTTAGTTTTTCTAAAACAAAATTGATGTCCCAAGTAGGTACTGGTGCTCTCCTAGGGGGTCTTGTATTCTTTGCCCCTCTGAGGTACTGTCGTAGTAGAGGATGTGAAAAAATAGGAGGATCCATATTGTAATGAGCTGAAATGGCAGAGGCATGGATTTTAACAGATGAAAAGGATAGGCCTTTGTCCAACATCTCAGTCAGGTATTGCAAAATCTGAGGTATATTAGGGACCAGTGGGTCGAGCCCTTGTGCCTGGTTCCAAGTACAGAATCTCTTCCATTTTTCTGCATAAGATTTTCTAGTGCTGGGTCTCCTGGCTTCCAAAATTACACCCATAACAGCTTTAAAGAGAGGTGCAGTCTGAGTGGCTACATTATCTGCCATGCTGCCAGGTTTAAGGTTCTGAGTTGACTGTGCAGAATCTGATTGTTTTGCTGCGTCAGAAGATGAGGGATTTGAGGTAGATGCCAAGGTGGGCCTTGGGACAAAGTCTTTAGGACTGGGTACCAGTGCTGGCGTGGCCAGTCCGGTGCAATCAGGATCATTTTTGGCCTCTCTTGTCTGACTTTTAGAAGCACCTTGGTGAGAAGAGGCATCGGAGGGAAGGCATAGACTGTCAGGTTTTTCCAGCTGAATGATAGAGCATCCACTTTCCATGCTTGAGAGTGATAAGTCCTTGTGCAAAAGTTCTGTATTTGGTAATTGTGAGTGGAGGCAAAAAGATCTATGTCTGGGCATCCCCATTCCCTTGTTATCATGTTGAACACTTGTGGATTTAACTTCCATTCGTGAGGATCCATGAGATTTCTGCTTAGTTCGTCTACCAGTGTATTTTTTGTTCCTGGCAGGAATTGTGCTTGCAGATGTACCTGGTAGGTCAGTGCTGTATTCCGCAAAGTCAAGGCTTGTCTGCATAGGGGGTATGAATGTGTGCCCCCTTGCTTGTTTATGTACCACATAACTGTGGTATTGTCCATCTTTATTAATAGTTGCCCTGGATGTATTAGATCCTTGAAGGCTGTCAGGGCATTCTGTACAGCTAGCATCTCTTTTTGATTGATGTGAAGATGCATTTGTTCCTTGGGCCACGTGCCCCGAATACATTTTCCTGCCATATGCGCTCCCCAGGCATAATCCAATGCATCCGTTGTTATTGTCTGCCTGGCTGTAGGTAAGGTGAAAGGCTGTCCCTTGTTGTGGTGACAGGCCTGGGACCACTATCGAAACTCCTGTTGTAGGCAGGGAATCAAGGTTATGATTGTCTCTAGGATGTGACAATGCTGAGTCCAAACACTTTTTAGATACCATTGTAGTTTCCTCATATGCAGTTTTGCATATGTAATTAGTAGAATGCAAGATGCCATGAAACCCAGGGCCTGCAGAATTTTTCTTGCAGGGAGCTGGGTCTTTGTTGCCATCATTTGAAAGTAATAAGTCAGTTGCCTTTGCTTGTCTGGCATGAGATAAGCCATCTGGGCAGTTGTATTTAAGCTTGCACCCAGGAATATTATCTCTTGAGAGGGCACTAGTTTTGATTTCTTTTCGTTTACTGTGTACCCTAGGCAAATTAGCAATCTTTTTACAAACGCCAGATGCTTTAGAAGAATGTCCTTGCTCTCTGCTTGAATAAGGCAGTCGTCCAAGTAGGGATATAATTGAATTCCTTTTTGTCTGCAAACTGCAATTACTGGTGCCAGGCATTTTGTGAAGACCCTGGGCACAGTAGATAAGCCAAAGGGCAGTGCAGAGAATTGGTAATGCATGGAGCCTGCTATAAATCTGAGGTATCTACTGCACAATTGTCTGATTGGGACATGCAGGTATGCCTCCTTGAGATCCAAAGTAACTAGCCAAGCCTCCTTGCCCAGCATGGGCAGAAGTTGTTGTAGTGTTAACATTTTGAATTTTGGAACATCCAGGAAAGTATTCAGGATTGACAGGTCTAGTATTGGGTTGCCAGGCTTTGTCTTTTCTGGGTACTAAGAAAAGTCGTGAGTAAAATCCTTGGCCCTGTTCTTCTTGTGGAACTTTTTGAATAGCTCCCATATCCATAAGAGCAGCAATCTGTTTTTGTGCCTCTGCCCATTGGTTTTGTGGAAGTTTTGGCATACCTTTTGGTTTTAGAAGAGTGTGGAAGTGGAACCTGTACCCCTGAGAAAAGTACAGTTTTGTACCTACCATAAATGTAGATGTTCGAGTGTTCACACTGCTGCAGTCATTACACTTGGGTTATCCTGCCGTCAGGCGGTTCCGCAGTCAGCCAGAGTTCCAAAGTCTTGGTCTGGCATCGGTTGCTGTCGCTTCTTCCTGACGTCAGTGCACCAGGGGTATATAAGATGCATCCGATGCAATTTTCTTAAGTTTTTCTTGCCCCAGATGTCGGGTGCCCCCAAATAGGTAGGTAATACATATTGCTAACAAAAGGTATACACATAAAATAAAAACAATACCTTCAGATACAAGCAAATACACCACAGAGGTTGTATAGGATAGAATGGTATAGATAAGTCCAGCTAGTTCAGAGGGAATGGAGGGAGGGTCACCTGGACTGCAGCAGTGAATACACTCGAACATCTACATTTATGTTAGGTACAAAACTGTACAATGTTCATCGTGTTACACTGCTGCAGTCATTACACTTGGGTAGAATCCCAAAGCTAAGGTTGGGTGGCTGGTCTATAAAGAGTTAGGATTGGCTATGAGGCCCTGCAGAACTGAAGTGGCAAATCCTGCTCTGGATTTAGAGTAAAGAGGCAGGTGGTAATGCTTGGTAAAGGTGTGCACTGAACTCCAAGTTGCAGCCTCCAAAATTTCCTTGGTAGGTACTCCTCTGAGAAAGGCTGATGAAGTGGCTGTTGCCCTGGTGGAATGTGGCCTAATGTTATTTGGGACTGATTTTCCATGCTGTGTGTAGCAGTAACGAATACAGTGTCCTATCCATTTGGATATAGCCTGCTTTGAGATAACCTTGCCCTGTGATCCTGCAGCATATGCTACAAACAGTTGCTCAGTTTTCCTGAAAGCTTTTGTTTTGTCCAAGTAGAAGCATAGCTGCCTGTGTATGTCCAAAGAATGCAGAAGTTTCTCCCCTTTATTCTGGGGGTTTGGATAAAAAGTTGGCAAATGGATGGTTTGGTTATGAGCCACAGTAGATACCACCTTTGGCATAAAGGTGGTGTTTGTCCTTAAAGAAACCCTGTCCTGATGAAAAATTATAAAAGGTTCCACTGCCATTAATGCCTGTAGCTCCGAGACTCTTTGTGCTGAAGTTACTGCCAGGTGCAGATCAGTTTTCCATGATAAAAATTTTAGATTGGCTGGCTCAAAAGGTGGCAGGGTCAGTTTTTCCAAAACAAAATTGAGGTCCCAAGTTGGTGTTGTTAGCCCCTCTGAGGTACTGCTTTAGCAAGGGATGAGAGAATAAAGGAGGATCCGGGTTGTAATGTGCTGAAATGGCAGAGGCGTGGATCTTAATTGATGAGAAGGATAGACCTCTGTCCAGCATCTCAGTTAAGTATTGTAAAATCTGTGGAATGTCTGGAACAAGAGGGTCAAGGCTTTGAGCCTGGTTCCAGGCGCAGAATCTCTTCCATTTTTCTGAGTAAGCTTTCCTGGTGCTAGGCCTCCTGGCCTCCAAAATGACGTCCATAACAGCTTTAGAGAGGGGTGTTGCCGGTTTGACTAATGAATCTGCCATGCAGCCAGGTTTAGGGTTTTGAGCTGCCCGTGCAGGATCAGATTGTTTTGTTGAATCAGAAGGTGTGGACTTTGAGGCAAAATCCATGGTGGGCCTTGAGCGAAGTTCCTTAAGATAGGGTACCAGTGCTGGCAGGGCCAGTCTGGAGCAATCAGGATCATCTGTGGTTTCTCTTGTCTGGCTTTTAGGAGTACCTTTGAAAGGAGATGGAGTGGTGTGAAGGCATAAACTTAAGTTTTTCCAGCTGAACAAAAGAGCATCCACTTTCCATGCTTGTTTGTGATAAGTCCTTGTGCAGAATTTTTGTAGTTGGCAATTCAGTGGGGAGGCAAAAAGATCTGTCTGGGCATCCCCATTTTTGCGTTACCATGCTGAAGATTTGTGGATTCAATTTCCATTCGTGAGGGTCCATGATATTTCTGCTTAGATTGTCTGCCAGAGTATTTTTCGCTCCTGGCAGGAATTGTGCTTGCAGGTGAACTTAATTCATTAGAGCTGTGTTCCACAAGGTCATGGCTTGCCTGCACAGTGGATAGGAATGAGTGCCCCCTTGCTTGTTTATGTACCACATTACTGTGGTGTTGTCGGTCTTTAATAATAATTGTCCTGGATGCAGAAGGTCCTTGAAAGCTGTTAGGGCATTTTGAACAGCCAACATCTCTTTTTGATTGATGTGAAGATGCATCTGGTCTGTGGTCCACTTGTCCTGAATGCATTTTCCTGCCATGTGTGCTCCCCAGGCATAATCTGAAGCATCTGTTGTTAGAGTCTGCCTGGCTGTGGGTAGGGTAAAAGGCTGACCCTTGTTTAGGTGACATGCCTGTGCCCACCATCGAAACTCCTGTTGTAAGTAGGGAATCATTGGTATTACTGCTTCTAAACTGAGAGTGTTGAGTCCAAACACTTTTTAGGTACCATTGCAATTTCCTCATATGCAGTCTGGCATATGGTATTAGTAGTATGCAGGATGCCATGAATCCCAGGGCCTGCAGAATTTTTCTTGCAGGGAGATGGGACTTTTTTGCCAGTAAGTGAAAATATTGAGTTAGTTGAACTTGTTTGTCTGGCGTGAGGTAAGCCATCTGGGCCGTTGCATTTAAGCTGGCACACAGGAATATACTCTGTTGTGAGGGCACTAGTTCTGACGTCTTTTAGTTTACTGTGTACCCTAGAGAAATAAGCAACCTGTTTACAAACGCCAGATGCTGTAGAAGAATATCCTTGGTCTCTGCTTGAATGAGGCAGTCGTCCAGGTATGGATATATTTGAATTCCTTTTTGTCTGCAAAATGCAATTACTGGTGCCAGGCACTTGGTGAAGACCCTGGACGCAGTAGATAAGCCAAAGGGCAGTGCAGAGAATTGGTATTGCATTGTACCAGCTTTGAATCTGAGGTATCTTCTGCAATTTTGTCTGACAGGGACATGCAGGTATGCCTCTGAGGTCCAGAGTAACAAGCCAAGCCTTCTTGCCCAGCATGGGTAGAAGCTGCTGTAATGTCAACATTTTGAATTTCGGAATATCCAGGTAAGTATTTAGAATTGAAAGGTCTAGTATGGGCCTCCAGGCCTTGTCCTTTCTGGGGACCAGGAAGAGTCTTGAGTAGAATTCTTGTCCTTGTTCCTGTTGTGGTACTTTTTGAATAGCTCTCATGTCCATGAGGGCTGAAATTTGTTTTTCTGCCTCTGCCCAATGATTTTGAGGCAGGTCTGGCATTCCTTTTAGCCTTGGTAATGTATGAAAGTGGAACCTGTAACCTTGAGACACAATATTCAGAACCCATTTGTCTTGGGTGATTGTTTGCCAGTTTTGAGAAAAAAGTGCTAGTTTTCCCCCCAAGGGGGCTTCCAAAAGTGAAGTGCTTGGCATACGAAGGGGAAAGTCATTGTGACCGTTTACTGTAAGGTTGAGACTTGTCCTCACCTCCTTTTGGGGTTGAGGTGCCCCACTGTCATTGTCTGTTTGAGCCTTGGGGTTGAGATCTGCCTCTTGGGCGTCTGTATCTGCCTCTCTGTGGCCTGTCTGACACTGGAAAGGACCAATTCTTTGTTGGCCAATTTCTGCTAAATCGAGGTGGCTGTACCTGTAAGAAATCCTTGACTGTTTGCATAGATTTAGCTTTATCCTCCATTTTCTTTAACACCTCTTCTGCCTTAAGACCAAACAAGGTATCATGCTGTAAAGGAGCATCCAATAATTTTGCCTTAACATGATCAGGTAAACTCTGTTCTTTTAACCAAGCATGGCTTCGAAACACAGAACCTGTAACTGCGGCTCTACAAGAGGCCTCTAAAGAATCAAAACCACACTGCAGAGTAAGTTTTCCCACCTGTTCAACTGCGTGCAATAAATCCTGCATTTCTTTACAATCAGGAGCTTCTGAGCTTGCAAGCATTTTCTGTTTTAACTGAGTCATTAAATATTGTTGGTACTTAAGCATGTGAAACTGGCAATTTATAACTCTTACTGCTAAAGTTACAGAAGTGTATACTTTCTTCCCCCATCTATCCAAAGCTCTGGAATCTCTGTCAGAGGGTACTGGATTTTTAGCAATGGAAGCCTTATCCCCTTTTGGACCCTGGGAAGTAGTTTCTGGATCAGCAGAAGGGTTTTTATAAAGAAACTTGTGAGATTCAGGGACTCTGTAATACCTATCTGGCTTGGCTGGTGCAGGGGGCAAGGAGCTGGATTCAGAGAACACATCATCCACAATAAAAGGAAATCCCTGAGCCTTCTCTTGGACTCTGAAAAATCCTGACTTTCCCAATGGAAATGCTTCCTCATGGTATGTAAAGTTTCCCCAAATGAATAATCCTCAGGAGGAGCGGCTGAAGGGATAGATTCTTCAGCATCAGAGTCCTCATAGTGGGCAGAGAATAGCCCTGGTCAGAAGAATAATCAGAGGAAATGGAAACCTGATCAGAGGAATCATAATCAGTGTCTTGCCTAGGCCTTTTATCAGGAGGAGTATGGGAGCCCCTGATTAAAGTAATAAGGTCTTCGGCCATTTTAAGTATCTGTTTCTTTGGCATGGATGACTGTTCTGGAGAATGCTGCACTTGTTTCCTTGTCTTTAATGGTGTTTTTGACTTTGCCTTTGCTGCTGTAGTAGCTTTAATTGTAAGCTGTGAAGGTCTCAAAACACCCTCAGAAGCCGGTGCCTGCTCAGCAGCTCTGGACCCATCTGAGAGTATAGTTTCCGTAGGCCCAATACCTTGAGTTTCCACAGGCCTCGGTGTCTCCACGTGGCTGTCGGTTACAGCCTGTGGCTCTGAGGCAGCGGGTGTCTGGGGCTGCTTAAGAGCCTGAGAACCGGCGAACCAGCAACTGGCCTAGAAGAGGCTTCGCCGCCGGTTTTGGACCTCGGATGCCTGTCTTTTTCTTTGTCTTTGCGTTTTTTGTACATTCTGGTCGTCGGTTGTTCCGATGGCATTATTTAATTAAATCTTCATCCAAAATAATGTAAAGCAAAATCAAACCGACGTTTAATAGTGCGTTTATTGAATCTAGCACAAAACCGACAACTAGTAACGTCGTGGTCAGGGCCTAGGCAAGGAATGCAGTAAGAGTGAAAGTCCTTATGAGGTATTTGCTTCCCACAAGAAATACAATTATTAACTTTTACTGACATCGATCTGGAGCAAGAAAAAGTTTCCCCAACGGGGTACTTGGCTTTAATGAAGACTTCGGTTCTGAAATTCAATTTTGAAAATCTCAGGAGTCGGCCGACCGGCACTTGCGAACTGCTTTTGCTTCGGGCACCACGCGGCAAGAAAGACTGAAGAAAATGGCATCGGTTGCAACTTTTATACCCCTGGCGCACTGATGTCAGGGAAGAGGTGACCGCAACCAACGCCGGTCCAAGACTTTGGAACTCAGGCCAACTGCGGGACGACTGCCAGCAGGATAACCCAAGTGTAATAACTGCAACAGTGAAACACGATGAACATCTAAAATTCTAGCTAGTAGGTCAGGTTTGGGATGAATGTATAAAAACTTAAAAAGATCAAGGAACTTTATACATTTTAAGCACATTTTTAAGGACAGCAGGTTGACTATCACAAAAACTGCAGGCAGTGACATACATTCTCAACACTGACAGAGCTGGAGGAATGGGTAAAGGTTCTGGAAATTCCTTCTGTAACAGTTCATACTATTTTTATTTATTTATTTTGAGGTACTGAGAAACCTCAGTGTTCTCTCATTGAAAACATTTGCACATTATAAAAAGGGAAACCCCCCACAGGGAAAAATCAGAAACTGAACTGTCCCCAGATTATGGAAAAGAATCTGAGAAGAAAACCCTGCATCATTCCCTTCATCTTCCTGTCCATATTCATATTCAGAAATTTTAATCTTTTCAGAAAAAGAATTCTTCTTTTACCAAAAACTACTTAAATTCAGGTTATTGATTCTTCTTAGAAACTCAGAGCCAGACCCAATAAATAAACTACTCCTGTCTAAGGAAATCTGAGGAGGAGTAGAAACATGTTCAGTTTTCTCTGCTGCTTTTTGCAGGAAAAGATGGGGCAAACAGTGCTATTTACTGGCGGCAGCAGTTTCCCCGCGGATGGGCACAACATTCTGACCATTCAGAAAAGTCTTCCCTGTTCCCTCCTTCCAGGACCAACAAGAATGTTTCTCCCTTGGCCACTGAGGGGGACCCCAACAGCAGCAGAAGACGTGGCTAATTCCCAGTCAATACTGGATTTAGGTGAGCAGAAAACTATAATTCAAAGTGGAAAGGAATTATGCTGACACAGGGAGGAAGCTCAAGAAATAAGGAGAGATGGGAATTTTGGATGCAGGTTCATTCATAGAGTATTATATCCATAAAACAGCAGGAAGTATTCGAGAATAGAGAAGAGAGATTTTGCCGATAGGGATGACAGTGGTCAGTGTTACAGACAATAGGCAAGAGGGGACTGGAATTTATTGGAGAAAACTGGCAAAGGAACCGAGGTATTGGGAGCAAATGACCAGAAAGGGAATGGGTAAAGGCCAAGAATTTATTTGCACTACAGGTTAGAGACTGCTTTCCCTATCAAGGAAAGATATCGGAGTACAGGAAACCAAAGAAAGGAGATTGGAAGGTTGGGTTGTGAGGAGAGATGAAAAATCACAATACAGATGGAACGTTATGGTGAGTACATAACTTCTTTATCTGATATTTTCAATTTTTCATCTCCTCCTCCTCACATTTGTGACAGAGTCAGTAGCAACTTTTATCCTGGGTGGACTCATGGGAGAATATTCCTCAGAACCAATGCACCAAAGGAAGCTCTTCCCCTGGAGATCAAATCTAATTTGTAATGAGTGATAAAGGTATGATTGCTTGCCCAAGCCTGCTGCACAAATACCATCCAATGAGGCATTGGTCTGGAAGATTGCAGATGTGGCCATTGCTCTAGTAGAGTGAACTTGAATGGACTTGTCAGGTTTCATGCCATTCGAGGAATAAATAACGGAAATACAACTTTACAGACACTTCGATAAAGTAACTTTGGTAACTGGCAGGCCTTTCTCAGGGCCTGCAAATGCAATACACAGTTGCTTTGCTCTCCGAAACTTTTTGGTTCTATGCAAATAGAAACATAACTGTCTACAAACATCCAACAAATATAATACATACTCTGCCTTATTACTAAAATTAGGAAAGAAAACAGGCAAATGTATAGTTTCATTATGATTTGCTTGAGAAACAACTTTGGGCAAGAAAGAGGGGTTGGTACGCAAACAAACTCTGTATTTATGAAAAACCAAGTACAAGGATTGAGAAGATAGTTCCTGAATCTCTGACATCTATCTCACAGATATGATTGCCACCAAAACAGAGAGTTTTCCAAGAAAGGTACTTAATATAAACAAGTTGCTGCAGGTTCGAAGGGTGGTTTAGTAATCAGATGTAGGACCAGATTTAAATAGAAAGGAGGAGAGAGATCCTTGTGTGAAGGTTTCAATAACATGGCCCCTTTTAACAAGGCTTTAAATAGTTTGTGTGAAATTGATAAGTTATCTATCCCAATATGAAAATTTGAAATGGCTGCTAACTGTACCTTAACAGTAGATGACACTGCTGCTCCATCATTGAAAAGGTTAGTTAGGAATTCCAGAATGAAATGAACGGGAGCTGTGATGGGATTGAAATTGCGATGATGTGCCCAAATTGCAAACCTCTTCCATTTACTCCTATATAGCTTCTGAGTAGATGACTTATGGCAGGATATCATGATATGACATACTGGGGGAGGACAGCACAAATTGTCTGGCAATCAATGGAACTGGAGGAACCAAGCTGTCAGCTTGAGATTGTGAAATTCAGAAGAGTCATTCCTGTTGGATGTGACAAAAGATCTGGAAAGGGATCCAGAATCCAAGGATCCTTCTGTAGATGAGGCCAAAGGAAAGGAAACCAAATTTGCCGAGGCCAAAAAGGGGCAATGAGGATTACTGTCTTCTTCAACCTGTCTGCCTTCTGAAGGAATTTGAGAATCAACGGAATGGGGGGAAGGCATGCAGTAGTCCTGGGGGACCAACTGTGTATTAGAGCAACCCTTGGGGTCTGCCCCTGGTGGGAGAATTACAGCAAAGTAGCTGCTGCACTGTTGTTTAGAGGAGAGGCAAAAAGATTGCAACAAGGCTGGTTCCATGAGCAGAAAATAGTGTCCACTACAATCTGGTTGAGGGCCACTTGTGCGGCATAAGAACAGCTCTACTCAAACAGTCCGCTATGAAGTTGGATCTCTCCAGAATATGCATTGCTATCAGAAAGCGCTCGGATGAGATCGCCACACTCTGAGCACTTCTTGACACAGATGGTACAATAATTTGATTCCTCTTTGTTTATGTACAATATTACTGACGTGTTATCTGACTGAATCCCTACTCTCCCTAGTCTGAAATGCTTGTAACGCTAGAAGCACTGCCTTCATCGCCAGGATGTTTAAGTGGATGTTGGCCTAGTCTGTGGACCAGGTACCTTGGACAGTCTTCCCCAGATAATGCCCCCCTCCCATGTGGAAAGTGTTTGTGGTCACTGTAGCCTGTGGTTGAGGGGGAACAAATAGTCAACCTTTTGTCACCGGTTGTGAATGGATCCACCATGAGAGATTCTTTTTGAATATGCCCATTACGAGAATCTGATGAGACATTGGTTGACTAATTACTGACCACTGAGAGGCTAAAAGCCACTGCAAAATTTGCATGTGAAATTTAGCCAGTGGAACCAACACAACTGCTGCAGCCACAGCTCCTAAGGCCTCTAGAACATGATGGCAGCCACCATTGTGTTCCTGATCACCCTTACAGTCTGCCTTATGATTGTTAAAACCTTGGATGGAGGAAGTTTGGCAATCTGACTGGTGTCTAGAAGAACTCCTATGACCTCTATTGTTTGAGTGGATTCTAGATGAGATTTTTGATGATTAATGGTTATGCCTAGTTCCGAACAAATCTGAACAACAAGAGTCTTTTGCATGAACTTATAGATGACTGGTCGGAGCAGAAATGAGTCCATCATCTAAGTATGGAAATATCCTGGAGATCTACAGGGCACATCCAATCATCCTGTTCCAGAAAAGGAAGTATGGACTGTACCGTGACCATTTAGAACTTGCATATTTTAAACAGATTTGTTTAATTTGCTGAGATCCAATACTGGTCTCCAGTCCCCTGTATTTTTTGGAACCAAAAAGAACCTTGAGTTTCCGAACCCTCTCTGGTCTTGGAGGACCTCTTGGATGACCCTTTTCCCTAGCAGTTTTTGAATTTGCGAGACCACTTGATGCCTTTGACTGGATGGAACGTCTGGGATTTTCTTGTTGGGAGGGGGTTGTTGAGAAAAGGGAATCTGATAAACTCTGGATATTATCCTCTCCACCCACACATCGGAAGTTATCTTCTGCCAGGCTCTCCAGTGCAGGGGATAGACAACCCCCCCTGACTGTCTCTAGATGTGGACAAATTAGGCCTCCTTTCAGGAGCGCTGAAAAGGTTTCCCAAAGAACATTTCTCTGGAACCTTATTTTTGCGGACCTCCTCTGCTGCAAGGGTGAGACTTAAAAGGTTCCAAAAAAATCACAAAAGTGCATCCAGGCATGCCTTCTCAGAGAAGCTGGAACCCGGTGCTCTACTCATTCTTTTGGCTGCATGTGCAATGAGTCTCATGGAAGAGTTGGCTATTGAATGTAGGGTGGGGAAGCTACTTTCTCTTTAGCTCCCTCAGCTACTACTCCTTGAAGGGGATCTGAGAGCTTCTTGATCAGATCTCTTTGTAACTTTGTGAAATGTGAAAGATAATTCAGCAACCGCATGGTAAAGGTCGCTGAGGAGAAGACACTTCTCACATCTATCCATTGTCTTAGAATCCTCATTAGAAGGGTGGATAGTTGAACTTTCCTCAGAGTTTTCCTTCTTGGTTGTTGCCTCCATGACCATGGTATCTAATGCAATCCCGTTTTGTCCAGAGAACCTTATTTGAGGGAGCTGTTATCATCTTATTTGGTCTCCATGGAACCAGCTCAATGGAGTCTGCAGTCTCCCATGCCTGCTGTGAGAGCATACCTATGAGCACAGTGGGCAGTCACCCAGGAGGTAGAAGGGGGCAGGAACAAAGGCAGCCAGGTACACCAACTCCTCAGGTGAAGGATTGCCAGTCACCCCTCTGCTTGAGAATCGCTAGAATCTCCCCAAAGGAAACGTCCTCTGTGGGGTGACCATGGGTAACCTTCACCCTCATCGAAGTCCGTGTCTTCCGTGGCAGACTCCTCTGTGGAGTCCAAATACTTCCACTTGCATAATTGCTTCAGAGGGACTTCCTCAGTGGAGTAGTCTGGGGAATTATCGTAAGAGTCAAAGGTGGCCTGATGGGGACCCTGGAGCCTTTGGTCCTGCTGTCCTTGTGGAACATGGTGGGATGAAGAGAAACACAGGATATCTGCATGGGATAATGGATTGAAGGGGGCAGGTGACCTTTTTGATGCAGTGGTAGCTACAGCCATCTACTAAGCCCCAGAGCGGACTTTTCCTGAATGGAGGACAACTCCGGCTCCAATAAGCCATGCTTTCGGGATGGGGTCCCCTCCAGCCCAGAAGACAGCTTGCGAGGGGTTGAAGCCTTAGTTGAGATCACCTTCACCAAAGCCCCAAGGTGCACGGACTGCTCCAAAGACCCGGGTGTCAAATGCACCTGAGGTTTGAGAGTCTTGCTATGGCTCCAGGAGCATTCTGGCTCAGAACAGACCAACAAGCTCTGAGCAAAAGTCTAATCAGAAGAAGACAACCTCAGAAACGAACTTAAAGGCACTGGGTGTATTGGATCCGTGGACTCCAAAGCTTGGCTTGAAGTTGGAGAAGGAAGAGGGGGAGTGGACGGCTTAGGCAGACCTGGAACCTGGCTTGAGGCAGAGGAGACTTGGTGATACCATCCAGTCTACATATTCTTCGATCAGGCTCCTGGGTTGAGCGGGAGGACGAGGCACAAGGGGGATCTTGGCCTTAACAGAAAGGGGGTGGTGCCATTGAAGGAACCTGGTCATATGAAGGAGAGTACCCAGTCCTCGATAATATCAAAATTGGTTTAAAAGGGCTAAGTTTCGGATTTGACATCAACAGATCCATCCATTCTTGCTAACTAGGACAGGAGCCAAAGAAGTCAGATCTTATGGAGTAGTGGTTGATGCAGAAGGCTCAGATTGGGTCCTAGACTCCCTGGACGAGACAGATTTCAACATTCTTGGTTTTGGCTCCGCAATGTCTGTCGGCATGGAGGAAAGACTCTTTTTTGCCTTGTCTGAAGATCTAGAGGGCAAGGATAAACCAGGGCTCAAATGAGCTGATTTTGTTTTATGAAATGAACTGGAATTTTCTTTAACTCCAAAAATTGCTTCTACAAAGGTGGAAGGCAACATAACCCTTAGAATGTGCTTATTCTTTCATTCAATTAAAGCTCGACTGTTGAAGGATTAGCATATAGCAAAGTCCTCTAGTAGGTGAAGAGGCCCAAAGCAATATACACGTAGACAGAGTGCAAGTCACTGACTAAAATTTTATGACCGCACTTCGTGCACTTTTTGAAACAAGCCAGTATCTCCTTTTTCTCCACCATGGCAGAAAGGGACAGGCAGAGAACACTCACACTGAAAAAATGACAGCGAAATGAAAAAAAAAATTTGACAGAAAGAAGGGGAGAGCTACTACCAATAGTAGACCAAGAAATACCTAAAAAAGTAAAAAGGGAGGGAAGTAACCTATAAAAAAGTGGTTACTGGTGGAAAGGAAGGAACAAGGAACAGTGAAAGTAACCTAAATAAAAGACGGCTACAACTAGAAAGGGCTCTAAGGTAGGAAAGTGACAGAAAAGAATAATTACACTAGGAATACAAGAACTTGGGTTGTATATTTCAAATTTTTTCCATATTTTCTCTCTGACACCAAGAGCTAGCTAATCGGACATCTTCACAAAGCGGCAAACAAGATGTGAGGTAACTGGGAGAGATGCGTTGTGGGTAAGGGGAGGTATCCAGGAGCTTTTTGGTTGCCACGAGCTTGCTAAAGGCTAAGTCAGATCCAAGGGACTGAATCCAAACCCACTTGTGACAAGAAGATGAAAAATTTACAATATCATATCAATAATTTTGTAAATGTGTACAGATTTTCTCCAAAGGGAAATTATCTGCCCAGCAAAGAAACAGCACAAGCCGACCACTGATCCTCAAAAGCCTGTACACCAGCATTGTCTTTGGCATAAGGAACATTCTGAAGCTTCAGCTGCCTAATGTTTTGTGTGCGTAGAAGGTAAAATGAAGCTTTGAAAGCTAGCTGTTAGATCCTTGGCAGCACATAATCCATATAGCTAAGAACATCCACTGTTGCCTGAACCACAATTTTTGGAGAGCCCTTCTGGATCTTTAGAATAACCCTTGGTATTAGTGGAAAGGGTGGAAAAGCATACATGAACATTCCTGTCAATGGGAATAAGAAGGTATCAGTCATAAAAGGCCTGTTTGCAAGAAATACTGGAGCAGAATTTGTTTAGTTGTCTTCCAACAGGGGAAAAAAAACAGATCAACTTGATATATGCCTCATTGTTGAATCAATTCTTTGAAGACCTCAGGATGAAGTTTCCATTCTTAAGAGATCTCTCCTGATTCTCCCTACCTTATCTGCAATCACATTCACCTCTGATGGAATCCATAAAGTCATAAGGGTCAAACTGAGAAGAGTTGCTATCTCTCAGGCTATCACAGCAATCCTGCACAGAGGGTACGATCTGTACCACATCACTGTAATTTTGTCTGTGTAAATTTGCAGATATCCTGGGGATCAAAGATGATTTAAGGCTTTCAAATTGCTGATCACTGGAAACACCCCCCTGACACTCAAATGCTTCTGTCTGTCTTAAGGGTTCCACAGACCTTGCACCTTCACCCCTTCAGACACATCGCCCCATGACAGGTCTGAAGCATCTGAAGTGACAGACTGGAGAGGAGTAGAAAGGCAGAATGGGAAACCTGGATTGCAGAGATCCAGTCTACCTACCAGAGACTCTTCCTTCTTACAAATCCTCAAAAAGAGATCTTGAAAGGGTGAAGTTGCTACATTCAGACTGCTCTGGCTAAGGGAAGCATGAGAATCAATGCCATATACTCCAATATTCTGAGAAAACCCTTTGCAGACACTCGCCTTTGAATGGAGAAATTCAGGAAGAACTGTTGGAACATCTCTACTTTGTCTAGTGGAGAAAAGGCTTTTCCCAGGACAGAATCTATTAGACATCCCAGGAATACAATTCTGTAAGTGATATGAAAACCCAAACTAAGAGAAAGTCTGCAAAGATAAGAATCATCCAAAATATGGAAATATGTGAATGCCTTAAAAAGTCTGCAATAAGCTACTACTGAAACCAGGCACTTTGTGAATACATTTGGAGCAGTGCCAAATCCAAGGAATAAGACTGAGAACGGATAATGTAAGCTGGATACAGAAAATCTTAAATGTCTGAACAGCTAGGCAATGGGAATGTGATAAGCATCCTTTAGGTATAGATTTATAATGAAAGCAAGAGGAGGGGGCAGAGGTAAAAAGGATTGAAAGGAAAACATTCTGAACTCTGGAATCTTGACAAAAAGATTTACAAAGGTAAAGTTAAGCGCAGGTCTTAAGGATCCTCCTCCTTTAGTACTAGACAAATCCTTGAATAGCCTTTACTCATCTGACAGGGTGCATTGGTTCTATTCTATGACTGTGTGTGCAAACATCTGACGCAGAATGGGAAGAAACAGGACACGAGTCACAGAGTAACAGGAATCCCCCAGAGCAGGGGGATTCCTATTGCCAAGTATACAGAAGCTAAATTAAATTCAAAACCCATTTTTCTGTCAGAATCTAGTACCACAAGGGAAGGAATATGGCCAGGCTGCCAATGTGTGTGTATTGGGGGGCACTGAACTGAAACAGTCATGCTGATTAGGTGGACAGGAAAAAGTAAAACAGAGGAGAGTGGTTTCTTTCCCAACAGCTTAGCCAAGATGGAGACCTTCTACACAGATAGAGGAGCTTGGATGAGTCAGCACAGGATAATGCAGAGAACTACTGTAAACTACAGACAGTCCCTACAAACACAATATCTTGTCCCAAATATACAAACCTATTGGAATATTCGGTCAAAAAGAGTTATCACAAAATATTCACATAAGCATTTACACTGAAACATCCCTAAAAAAAATGCAATGACTGTACCCACCAAAATATCCAGTTTCCTACCAAACATATTTTAGTAAAAAAAAAAATTTTTAAATTTTCCTCTGCCCAGCTTTGAAGGATCGCTAACTGACCAACAGTTCCACAGGGATTGGTGACTGACAACTCTTCGGGCGGTAGCAAGAAAGTTTTGATGAAATTGATAATTTGTCTTTACATGAAGCTTCTCAAGCTCCTGACAGTAAAAGCACATGGAAGGCACCCTAAAAGTTTGAAAGCTGGCCTGTGGCAGAAAGGTAGTACCTAGTAGCCTAGGCCACTGCAACAGTGAACAAAACATTAAGCATGTAGTTACGTGCCCCTTTTTTGGCTGCAAACTCCAACAAAGACGAACATTCTTCATACTGCTCTTGAGGCGAAAGCAGCACAATGCAACCAAGAGTCTATGTTGTGCTCTATACTAAGGCAATACAAAACACCTGATTTTTAAGTCTTTATGGTGGTTCCATTTCCCTACACACAATCTAATTATTAACCTTAACTCATTACATCCGAGTGACGCCTCCAGGTGTATCTGCAGTTAATTCCTACGGACGCCTCTAGATGTCAAACAGTGGTTGCTAATGTCTGTGTCAATAATTCCAAAATCATGCTGTGTATAAAGTTTTAAAAGATTTCATCTTAAAGCTTACACAATAGCAAACTCAACTGCATTAATATTTGACATCTGTCTAGTGCAGGAAAATAGATAAACTGTTTTTATGACATTAATTTATATAGATATAACTTTCACATTTTTCTAAATATCTCAACAGCCAAGTAACACGGACAGAACTTCTCAGCCTCATATGAAAGTTCCCAGCTAGTTGAATAAAATGCTGCTGTGTGTAACTTGAGTGGTTGCCGAGATATTGTAAGTTGTTTACAAAATATTACAAATGTAATAGTGTTTACTGTAACTTAAAACTTCAGTTTAAGACTTAGAACCTAAAGAATACTACCAGTAAAAAATAGTTTGTGTTGAAAAGTTTGCCATTATTACTTCTTTCATAGCCCCTACAGTTCCAGAGATATGTACATTTGTTTGAAATGTCAGGACATAATTTGCTTCTGTCAAAAGTCTGAGGCTCCGCCCACTGGAAGCCCAGAGTGTAAAGAAAGAACATTTTGAAGTATGAATCTACATGCGAAACCAAGCTAGAACAATGAGTCTTGTACAGCTTCACACAAACATGTAGATTTAATATTCTGATTACTGTAAATTTATATTTACATGATATAGTCTTAATCCCAGACTAGACTGCCCGCCCCTCAGCCTGCCTCTGGGCCCATCTCATTTGCTCACTCAACTGAGTGCAGTGAGATCATATTCTGATTTCAGGCACTCCTACTGTGTACAAAGAGAGCATCTGGGAAATAGAAAAAAAAAAAAAAAAAAATTAAGCTTATTTCCTGCCTTTCTTGTTAAGTGGTACAGACTATTTGTAGGCTTCTGAGCCCCCAAGCCCTTCTGTGTTTGAGGGAAGCCTTCTAGCTTGTTTTTTTTTTTCTTATAACTAGCCAGTTTTCTAGTTTCAGCACTCAAATCTGTTTCTTTGATCTCAGCACTTGTTCAGAAAAAAAAAAAAAAAAAAAAAAAATTTCATCTGCTTTTACTGTACTTGTGTTTCTACCTACTTCTTTTTACTTTTGCATCATCTTAAAATACTCAATTGTATTTATTACTGCTTGGTGTAACTCATTCTAAGCCTTTTGGTTTAAACACTTGGGCTTCGGACCAGTTAGTTGTTTTGCACTGAGAGGGTTTGTGGTCTGCACTGTTGTGGCAGAACAGGTAGCTTACATCCTTCTAGGTTGAGAACTGCTGATTGAGGGCTCAGTGTCTGTTATTCTAAAAGTGTATTAATTCTGGTTTAAGCACTTGGGCTTTCAAGACAGTTATTTTACATTAAGAGGGTTCGTGGTCTGCACTCTTGTGGGAGGAGAGGCTGGACTCTGCCCTTCTGAGCTGGGAATTTCTGGTTAAAGGCTTATAGTGCATGCATATCTGAACTGTTTCTTACTGAAGTTGGTGCGCCTTGTTTGCTGTGGCACAGACTGGATTCGGGCCTGCTGGATCTAGCTTTGTTTGTGTAACTTGAGCACTAATCCAGACATTCTCTAAAGTATTCAATGGTATTTATTACTGCTTGGTTGTAACTTGATTAAAGTGTAGCTATCATTCAAGTCTTTTGGATTAAGCACTTGGGCTTCAGACCAGTTGTTTTACATTAGGAAGGTTTGTGGCAAGCACTGTGGTGGCAGGACAGGTAGCTTTCATCCTTCTAAGTTGGGAACTGCTGATTGAGAGCCCAGTGTCCAAGTGTATTAGTTCTGGTTTAGGCACTTGGGCTTCAGGCCAGTTATTTTACATTAAGAAGGTTTGTGGTCTGCACTCTTGTGGGAGAAGAGGCTGGACTCTGCCCTTCTGAGCTGGGAATTTCTGGTTAAAGGTTTATAGTGCCTGAATATTTGAACTGTATCTTACTGAAATTGGTACACCTTGTTTGCTCTAGCATAGACTAGATCCAGGCCTGCTGAATCTAGCTTTGTTTATATGCTTGTTGTTTGTTTGCTTGATATTTCCCTGGAAGCTAATTCCACCTAATACGCAACTTCTCAGCACTTCTGTGGATCACTAGTGATATCTGCATTGCTTACTGTACTTATTTCCTTGTTTCACTTGAAAGTAAGTTACTGTTTGTCATTTTTGCATTTAGTTACTTGTAACACATTGCACTCAAGTTACCTGGCACTTGCTCACTAAAGCAATTATATAAGTCAGCACTAAAAATTAAAAGCACTACACCCTCACTCCCCACTGGCCCTTGTTTTCAATTAAGGATTTCCCAATATTATTCTAGCATGTCCAAAGGTCAGTTGTCAATCTCCTCTGGTCCAGCTGGTGAATCTGGGAATCTTGAGGCAATGTTATAACTGCCACATGTACACAGACAACCCTCTCCTCCTCCCACATAACACAAATACTTGCGAGAGATGCAGCTATTTAGCCAAACTGGAGGCTGAGCTCTCTCAACTCAGGACTGGCAAGACCAGACAGGAGGAGAAGGCAACTACACACACCACAAAACCAGCCTCACATAATGCTACCACTCCACTGAATCAAACACAAACACACAAAGACATACTCGGAGGCTCTGAGTAAAAATTTACCTAAACAGCAGAGGCCTCCAAAGCAGACACCCAAACAACTGCTACCTCAAGACACCCCACAAGCAACACATAAACCACAAAAGCAGTGTGCAAAGCAGTCACAGCCCTTAAGGCCAAATACAACACCAAACATACTTGTCATAGGTGACTCCATAGTCAGACACACTGACGTCCCACTCACCAGGCTGAACAAGGAGAGGGTCACAGTAAGCTGCCTATCGGGCGCTAGAATCCGCCACATAACACAAGCACTCGGGTCACTCCACGGCAAGTACAAATATGACACAGTCATTGTCCATGCTGGTGTGAACGACCTGAGACGTACCTCCTGGACTACATGAAAAGAGACAGAGGAGCTCTCTGATTATGTAGCCCAGGCAGGTATGACCCTAACCCTGAGCAGTATCCTTCCTTCACCAAGAATGATGCCACAATATAGAGACAAGATGATCAGCTTTAACAATTGGCTTAATGTCTGGTGTCATTCAAAGGGGATCCAGTGTCTGTCTGCCTGGGATGACATGCTTGACAAGCCACGCTGCCGCAAGGGACGGCTTGCACCTGTCACCCTGGGATTCCGGATATTGGCTAAGGCTCTTGCCACCCCATAGTGCCTTTTTTAGGCAAGGCTCAAATTCTAAACCTACCACCCTAGAAAACAAAAATGGGAAGAAACTGAGGGTAATGCTGCTCAATGCCAGAAGTCTAAATCTCAAAATGCACGCACTCGAGGCCCTTCTCAGTATGGAGAACATCGATGTCTGTGCTGTAACTGAAACCTGGTTCAAGGCTCCTGAGAGCACCCCGGCACTATTAGGTTTTACCTCATATCATGCGTTCCGGCCCCAAAACCCGGACCACACCACAAAAGGAGGGGGTGTATCCATATTCATAAAGGATACCCACACCTCCAGGCTGGTGGCAACGCACGAAGCTTCGGAAACCATCCAGGTGCAACTAACCATAGGCAAAACTGCTCTACAAATTGTAGCATGCTACAGGCCACCCTCTCAAACTCAGGAACCCCACACAGCCTTCCTGAAGACACTGGAGGGTATAAATGTATCTCCAAACACCATCATATTGGGTGACTTCAACTACCCGAATATAGACTGGGAACATTACTCAAGCCCTAACTTTCTAGCCCAACGGTTCCTGGAGTTCATAAATTCAAATGCCATGGAACAGCTAGTCACTGTTCCCACGAGAGGAGAAAATATACTAGATCTCATTGTCACAAACATGGGGACAAAATGCTCCACACCGGAAGTATATCCCTCATTGGTGAGATCTGATCATAAACTAATCTCACTGGAAATCCACATCCCGCCCCCACCCCAAACAAAAAAGACCATAGTGAAGAACTTCTCTAAAGCAAACTTCACACTACTCAAGACTGGTGTGGTATCCTTCAAGGCCCCTGAGCCAGAGGAAACCACAACCCAAGCTGCGGAAGCCCTTACAAATGCCTTCTATGAACACCTCCAGGACTGCATGGATCAGGCAATCCCAAATAAAACCAAGACTCTTTCCACAAAGGGCAAACGTCCAGTCTGGTGGACCCCAGCCATTAACAAACTTTACAATAAGAGGAGAAAGCTATTATATGATAGAACAAAATCCATAAAAGGGAAGTCACCCTGATCATTATTAGTAAAAAATACGAGCACTCATAAAATCAACTAAGGCCAATTTTGAGAGAAAAATTGCCATGGATTCAAAGGACAATCATAAGGCCTTTTTCAGCTATGTTAGGAACCTGGGTGGAAACTCCCAGATATGCTCAGAATTAGTCCAAAATGATACAAAAATCACTGAACCCACAGACATTGCCAACATACTGGCAGACAGGTTCAGTGCAAACTTCACCCCCCTCTCCCCCCCTAAAGGAGAGATAACTATCCCAGCAGAGTGTAGCCTCCCGGACATCTCAAATACGCAGGTGAAAGCTGCTCTCTCTAAAGCTAAAAACACAGCATCAATGGGACCGGATGGTGTCCCCGGCTGGGTGCTACACGAGCTAAATGAGGAATTAAACCCGCACATAAGGCAGCTGTTTAATCTCAGCCTTACCACAGGATACGTGCCCAAGGAGTGGCGTACGGCAACTGCGGTCCCACTCCACAAAGGCGGCGCCTCTACGGACCCTGGTAATTACCGCCCCATAAGCTTAACAAGTCTATTCTGCAAAGCTATGGAGAGGATCATAATGGAGCTCATAAACAAAGATATAGGGGACTTGCAGACATTGGACCCGACCCAGTTTGGCTTTGTCAAGGGAAGATCATGCCTTTTGAACTTGGTCGACTTCTTCGAAACAGTCACCAAGGCCATTGATGAGGGAAAGGCAGTCCATACAGCCTACCTTGACCTTGCAAAGGCTTTCGACACAATACCCCACTCGGGTATTGTAGAAAAACTAACCAGCTTAAATGTAAACCCATATGTCACAAGATGGGTTGCAAACTGGCTTAAGGACAGAACCCACAGGGTTAGAGTTGCTGGCGCTGTGTCAGACTCCAAGCCGGTCACAAGTGGTGTCCCACACGGCTCGGTCCTTGGCCCCCTATTGTTTGGCATCTACTTCTCAGAAGTACAGGCCAACATGGGAGGACTTTGGCTGACAAAGTTTGCAGATGACTGCAAACTGGGCGCCACAGTGGAAAGTGCATCGGACACGGATATCCTTCAGAAGGGACTCACGGAAACAGATAGCTGGTGCCAGAGCCATGGCCTGAAGTTAAACGCCAAAAAATGTATAGTCATACCCTTCAGGAAAAACAAGGTAACCCCAAGCTACCATATAGGTGGCAATCCACTAAGCACAGAAGAGGTTATCAGGGACCTGGGGACCCAGGTTGACAGTGGCCTTTCTTTGGCACTCACGTTGCTAAAGTGGTTAGAAAGACCTTCTACATTGCCCACCTGATCATGAAGGGATTCACATCCAGATCTAGTGAGGTCATTGTTCCCTGTACTCTTCACTTATCAGACCAATGATCGAGTACAATGCCCCATTCGGGATGTATCTCACCCGACATCTGCAGCAATTGGAGAGACCCCAAAAGTTCCTCACCAAAAGGATAAAGGGACTCCAAAATCTGTCATATGCTGCCAGATTGAAGAAACTCCAGCTCTATTCAGTCGTATACCGTCTGCTCAGAGGTGACATGTGCCTGACATACAAGGCCATGTCCAACCCGGAATTAATGGACATGCTCCACCTCAAAAAATCCAAATCCACCAAAACCACTAGAGCAAGTGACTTAAACCTTAGCACGGATATAAATAGGACGTGCTGGAGGGATAGATTTATCACTCAGAGACTCCCTATGCTGTGGAATAAAATCCCGGTCCATGTGAGGCAGAGCACCTCGCTGACTCTGTTCAAGAGAAATCTAGACCTGTGGATGGGAGATCGTAGGTTTACCCCGGGAATCATCTCTGTGTCACTGCTGGACAGAGGCACAACAAACTAATGGGCACAGTATTTTTTCATATAAGGGGTGGCGTAAGCCACAAAAATTTGGGCTAGGCTTATAAATGCCTTAGGGCAGATAGCCTAGTATAAACCTATGAACCTATAATAAGGGAAGAGTGAAAAACTCAGCTCAAAGCTTCCTGTATCGATGAACATAGTCTTACTTATTTGCTAATAAAGCAGAGCTCTATTATCCTCAAAATGTTGTTTCTGTGTTTGTTTTTTTAAGTTAATTGAGTACAGCAATATCTATAAAGTGCTGGGGGGTCTTGTGTCTTTAAAAAATATTTGCATAAATATGAACTGATCTAGAAAGATCAGTGCCAAAAGGTAAAAACAGTGCAATTCTCATGCAAGGTGCACTTATGTTTAACACTGGCATAAGTCATAAATATTTAACTTAGTTCAACTCCGCGCTCCTTTACTTAATATACAACAGTGAGGCACCCATTAGCAGTGTTTACAAATATAATACATACACTCGGGCAATTGTAACACATAATACATCATTCAATACAAAAATTTTCCATGGCTTTTGGCCTTAAAAAATAACTAAATATGACAGCTCTCTCATATAACTTACTTGGATTGCACACACTGGTCCTACAGATTCCACTTGTTATGGACATGCCCAGTTCTCTCTTCAATGATCTTAGTTATATTCGTCTCAATTCCAACATGGTTCTTGGCACTACGGCAGCCTTATATCAAAACAGTATCCAAATGTTATGGCCTTGTAAAAATGTTGACAAAGAAAACAAAGGAAAACTACTAAATCAATGAGACGGACTGAAGAACTAAAATATGAGGAAAAACTCAAAATTCACTGGCATGTACAAACTAGAAGAAAGAGTGAGAGGGACAGGATTTAGGCACTCAGCATTATCAGTACATAAAGCAGGGATTAGAAGAAATATAAAACATAGGTGTAAAAGGAGACAATGTACAGAATTAAACCCGATTCAAAACTATTTCATGAAGGGGAAGGAGAAGAGGGTCCTGGAACACAATACAGAAGAATTGTCACTAGATGGGTTCAAGAGTATGTGAGACAGAAGGGGAAGGACAGCCGAGTAGCAGCTAGCTCCAGCACTCTAATGGTGCTCAAAAGACCTTTTTTTTATGTATGTGCGTGTGTTAACTCTAAATGTCCATGCAAATACAATGACTTCATTTTTTTTTTTTTTGCAAGTACTAAACACTGAATTCTGCCTTTTTGCTACAATGTTAAGACTGAACAGGAATCTACAGCTGTATGAACTAAAACAATGAGGATTACTATGATATCTAAGTAACGCAATACAAGTCCCGAAATAATTCCAGTGAGGCATCAAAGTGCTAACAATGGCCAAGTGCATAAGCATGGAAGCTTCTGTATATCCAGAGGAGTGTGCGTCACTGATGATGGTGGCAGGCACGTCTAGACTGACAGGAAAGTTAAGAAACAATAGGAAATTTAATTATGTACTTTCAAATCTTCTACACCTCAAGAAGAACATAAGGTAACACACAGTTTATCCAGTAAAATACATGCTTAGCTATTCCATGGTTGTTGTTCTTTCGGCTTTTCCCGGTTAGGGGTCGCCACACCGGAACTCTGGTCCACTAATGATTAGCAGTAGATTTTCTACAGTGCTGAGGTGCCAGCTCGATGCCCAACCTTCAACGAAGGCACGCCCATTCACACATGTCTTTTGACAGCCATTCAACCGCGGGGAGGACATGCAGACTCCACACAGAAGGCGCTCCAGCAGAGAATCAAACAGGAGAACCTCTTGCTGTGAGACAACAATGGTACTGGTTAAAAAGCAAAGTCAGTAATGGTGGACTATGTTCTTTGACAAAACAGGGAAGAGAGTAAGTATGTGAATGACTTTATGTTGTGGAGGAAGACACAAAGACATATTAGAGAAGGTATTCTGGAAAATGCCACAGATTTGAGACTGGGGTGTTTATTAAGGCTCCTGGGTCAATTCCAAGCATTCCCACTTATCATGATGATCATCACATTACTTTCTCAACAAATAATCACTGAATTCTCATCTCTTATCATTATACAGTCGTATGGGTGACTCGTGCAGAGTTATTCATGAGGGAATGAAATGTACCTCTCAACCTCTTAGTGCAAGAAATCTGGACAAAGCCTGACAAAACGGGGGACAAAGGTCCAAAAAAAGGGACAAAGGTTAAATATTGATCTTATAAACGTAGAAAGTTCTTAGAGTAACAGAGGTTGTGTTAAACATTTTCCACAGGATTTGAAGTCTGAAACTCAAATGTATGTTATTTAATTACTTCAATACT